>NC_024801.2:25145853-25445853 GCF_000309985.2 Brassica rapa
CTAAATTTTTCCTTTTATTATATATCCGGTGATGAGTTTTTCGTTTCGTTTCAAAAACTGTTATGCATGAGACGCATGTGAAATGTGGAACATGGGAAACTTGGTTTCAGACTTTTTGGTACATGCACATATTTGGATATACCTTAAGATGTTGTCCCAGCTTGCTAGTGTTTGATTTTGCTATTTAACGATAACATACTATTGTTCTCAAGTCATTTACTATCTCTATCATGATCCAAAAAATTAGATCTGCCTCGCATTCTATTAATCCAATCATAAAAAGGGAGAAAGAAGTATAAAAAATTAACATGTAGTTAATCTTATTGGTATCATTTCATTCAAGAATTTAACATTTTACCCAAAAAAATTCATTTGATTCAAGAATTCAAGATAGACTATTGGATGGTTCACACATTGCATATCTCGTCTGGTATATTTGGATGAACTTTTATAGAAGTACAGTGATCTATTTAAATTACTGGTCAACATTGAACCCCATGATAAAACTAATGTTTACTAAAAAAAAAAAAACTAAATACAATTTGCATGCATAACATCTTTCAATGGACAAAGGGGTAGTTCCTGAACCTACCACATCAAGATTCGTTAAAAAGAGACTACATTTAAATATTGATACGAAAAATTAATGTAAAAGGAACGGTGGGAAGACATGAATCACGCGTCGAAGACACACCTACCCGGAGGGTTTTTAGAGAGGCAACAAAGAGACAAACAAAGAGATGTGAGTTTGGTTTGGTTTTGGGTTTTTAGGGGGTTGGTAGGGTTTGAGGTCCATATGCCTCGATCTTTCTCTTCTTTTTCCTTTTAATCTTTATTACAAAATTCGTCTAATTAAATCCACTCCGTGATCCATCGAACCATGCATACATAGTAACATATATATACTATAATCCCAGCGAAGTTGTTGGATTCAGTGCAAACACTTGTCAAAGGAGCAGTCCCGATCTGATTCCATCTTATTTTCGTTGTCTATTCGACCTTGGCTTTGGCTTTTACCATCACATATACAACTCTTTAAATAAAAAATGTTATTCAATCACATATATCTTAGCTCTACGGTCAGAATAGATACCAGATACAAACTTTCGATTCCTTAGGAAGTAACGACTCTAACTATACTTTGTCTATGTACAAGTTGTGAGAAATATCCATCGTCAGATAATTAAAAACACTATTGACAGGCTTAATTAAACTATCAATAAATACGGCAACTTTTTCACCTCATGATACACGTAAGTTCTGTAGATGCATACATTTTTAACAGTCATGCATATACTTATCATAACTTATGGTTTTGCGTATGTGGGGATTCAACAAACATGCTTAGCTATATGGAACTCTCTCACGTCAATATGTATATTAATATGTTTTGCATATACACATATCATACACAATAGGTAACCATTACCCTCAAACCGGATTAACCAAATTCTTAATTTAACACGGATGTTTCTATATATATTTAGGTCTTTCATGTCATTAGTTTCTATATACAGTTGTTTCTTCATATCGAATGTAAAACTTTATACAAAACTAAGAGAGAAAATCTCTATCTATATGACCATATAAATTTTGTAAATATGTTGAGAAAAAAATAAGACTTATAATCATACATACGTTCAATCCTTATATATATAGTACTATTGTATTATATATATACGTGTGTGCCTGTGATAAAACTATTTATGTTAAACCATAATTAAAAGAAGCAAAACCTCAGAAGCTAAATGTTTATATCGTCATCCAGATCAATCACAACTCGACACCATGGTTGATGATAAGAAGGATGCATGAATGAAATAATCGATAAGGGTTATAATTTAGGGTTTCGAGGACAGATCGAGGCCAAGGTCGAACAGACAACGAAACAAAGATGAGAACAAATAAGATTGCTCACTTTGACAAGCCTAGCATCGAACCCAACCACTTTTGATCATCATCATCTCCGTCTTCTCTTCTGATATCTACCATGTATTTTTTATTTTTTTGAGTCTCAATATTATTCTTAAGAGGTTATAAGAAAAATAAGATATTTTTGTGAAGGAGGACTGAGGAACCCTAGATACTTTATAGAAGAAGATATACAGTGGAGGTGGAGGTTCCACGCAGCCAACGATGACTTTATATAAGGAATACGACGAGGCTTGATAAAACATCTGGAGTAGAGAGCCTCGCACGTGTCAACCAATCACACGAACCATTTGGTTTGTTGACTCACGGGTGGTTCGTGTGCATGCGTTTTCAATTCTATTTCGACCGTGCGACATATACATACACCCACACACATTTTATACAGTTTTACACATATACACTGTACCGTACCTACCAACGTTTCACATGAACAAAATAAAAATAAAAAGCGTACTAGATTGATCGTGATGTGAAGATTCGAGGCCACATGTGCATAGTTATAACTAGATTTCCTGTGTTGAAACTTGATACAAGTCTGATCAGTAATAACCAAATTGCATGTTTCACCAAACTATCTCATTTTTAAGACTAGTATGAGTTTTTAACATATGAAATCTAGTTATAACTACGCACATGGGTCATGGGTCGTGTCGAATCTTTATATCGATAATGACCACACGAAAAAACAGCTATATATAACCCCATATTATATGTTTCACCAACTAATATTGATCTCTAATATATATAACAAAAGTACACGAAGCATTATCATTGTTTTATGATAATCATAGATTTCGTGAATATGTGCTTTGAAAATCTTATCAATTATTTCAAGTTTGTGTGTGTGTTGAGGAGTAGACTTCAATTTATTTCAAAAAGAGCATCAGTGTACCATGTTTCAGCTTTATTTGGAACGTTACTGTTGTGCCGTTAGTGATAGTACAATGATGAACCTCAATTATTCTGAGACGAGTTAATTCATGTGCTTGGTAATCCTTTTTCTTCGGTATCTTGTTTGTCGTCTTTTGTTTTATATACGATTGTGTGTATTCCTCTTTCACTATCAAAAAGTGTTTGTAACGAGCACATCAGAGTGTTACAAAAAAAAAAGTGTTACAAAAAAAAACGAGCACATCAGCTCTAAATAACGAGAAATACAATATAAATATTTTTTTAAAACTAAAAAGAAATAACTGCTTACAAGTTCGGTAAGTATTTACTCATGCCGACTTCAATTAAATTTTCAACAATATCAATTTATTTATAAATAATTTACAAATTAATCTCATCTGAATTTTCCACCAAACCTTGTTGCTGAAGAAGACTCAAGTTTTCCCCACCTACCAGTTGCGCAAGCTTCCATAAACCTTCCACGTCATATTAAAATCCAGTCTATATTTTCATGGTACTTATTACTATTAGATCTAACTAAAGTTCCCTCTTACATAAAGTTTGTATCCAGTGACTTTTATTGTCTTCAAAATCTACCATCTGTCATATTTATGGAAAAACGAAAAAAAAATCAAAAGTCATGATAGTGTTGTACAGTTCCGGGTGTGCAACCAGTTTCAACTATCATCTAGGGTCAATATGCAGTATTATCCTTTCAGTTAACATATATGAAAAAGCTGAACTAAAAGCGAGATTTAAGTGATTATCGAATTCATCACATGCCTAGTGTTGAGAAAGTATCACCTGATTAATATTTACCCTATTAACTTTTATATAATTGTAGACTAAATTTATAGTGGGTTTCAAATGTTAGCAATTATTGGGCCTTAAAATCTGAATGGGATCTATTCGAATAATAGTAACTACTGGGCGTCTAAATATGATACCCAAGCTAAGCCCACTATCAGTGACAAGTACAAGCATACTAAGTTTTTTTCAGGAAATTATATATAATGTTACCCTTTTTTGTTCCAGTTCCTTTCAGTTTTTAATGTTTTACTTTGTGTTGTTCAAAAAAAAAAATGTTTTACTTTGTTAGAGGATATAAACAAATTAAATATTCAAGAGAATAGGTGAAAAAGTTGGTGAAACCATTGAATTTTTACAGCTTTTGGGCACTCGATAGATGATCAATCGAAGAGTTAATGTGCCCCCTCTCTGACTTTAGAGTTAAAAGTAAAATTGAAATGTTGGGTCAAATTACCGACGCGTCGTAATAGACCTTCTGGTGTTTTTATTTTCTACGAACATAACAGCTTTAATTGACTTCAGACTATCAATTGCTTAGAAAATTGTCCCATTCTTTTGTTTTAAAGAAATAAATTCATTTTATTTTCCGTTTATATTAAATGTTGTAATGTGCGCAATACGAATTTATGCATTATTTTACAACTGCAGTATAAACTCAATCAATTAATAAAAATATATATTTTATGATGTATATTTTTCATTATATTTATATTCTATGATGTATATTTTTTATAAATAAAATATATCAAATAATCTCCAAAATAGATAAAATTCAGATATATAAAATTAATTAATATAATTCTGTGAAATCAAACATTTTTTATTTGAAACATAAATATATTTGAAACATAAATAGAAAATTGTTTTAAAATTAAATATTGTGATAATTTAATAAAATATTACAACTTATATTATTTATTTTTAGAGTTTTCATTGCACATACTAATTTTGTATAATAAAAATTAGCTAAAATTTATAACATTCGGATGACTCTATGGATTACAGGATTAGGCACTAGGCTGATAGCTACGAAACTGTATTATCAATCGATGTATTTCCCAAAAGTGACCTTTTTCCACTCTTTTGGTTTGGTCATTTCCATTTCTAATTCCAATTCTGTCTGTTCCGTTTTTCTCCACGTTTTCACTTTATAAGATCATGGTCGGCTTAAGATTTACTAAGGGTACGAATAGTAATGTACGTGACAAATGCAAAACATTGTGATATGATTTTAATAGTAACAAAAAATATTGATACATACTATTCACCGCGGTGCAGTATGAATGCGGTCTGTAACACTCACATAGGAATCTTAAATTTAAAATATTCCGCAAAACTTAGTAGTACATATTTCATTTTGCTCTTTTTATAATATGCTATTAGGTAATAATTTGCACTGCGTGTGGAACGAAATATCAGATAAAAAATTTATTAAATAAATATGTTTTAAGTAATTTTAAATAACAACAAAAAATATTTAAATATACTTTAATGATTTGGTTAATTGTAAAATTCAATTTAATAAAGTATAATATTATTGCTAAAATTTGAAATTAAAAAAGATATTGATTTTTAAAATGTTATATAATTTGATTTAAATGATATTAAGATATAAGTATATATACATTTTTAATGAAAATCTATTAAATTAGGTTTCATACTCATGGTTTGTGATCATTTATACATTTTTATAACCTTTGTGTGATTCTAAAAGTTTTCTAAGCCCAATGACTAATCACGAAGAGGTCCATAGAAATTCGGGTTTTTTTGCCACTATGTATGACCAAGGAAAATCAAATCCATAGCGGAAGCTCCAACTGGAACTTCTTTACTAATAGGCCAAGACCACTTCATTATCATTTATATATTTTTATAAAAAAATATTTTGAATTATTACTCAAAAAAATTAATGTGAGATTTTTAACAATTTTAATAATTTTTAATTATTTTAAAACTTTAAATGAAATAAATACAAAAATATAAAATTTTATTATATGGTCAATGTGATTGTTTAATTTGTTTTAGCAATAGTACAATAAACAAAAATGATGGAAGATATAAAAGTTGTTATCATATTTTTATTATTAAGTATTATTAGCTATCATAGATATTTTAAATGACATTTAATGTGCTATGTAAGAATGCATATATGAAGATATGTTAGCATTTTTGTGAAAAACATTGCGGTTATAACACGTCAGTTTTTTGTGAGAAATATCGTGGTGATGACATCTCATCGTTGCACTCTCAAAAGGCTTCTCAAATAATATACTAGACATGTATACATTTTAAACTATGATCCCCAATTTTCAATTTTTCATTTATTTTGTGCTTTTTTATTTATAATTTTACTAAAAAAAATATTTGTCTCTGATATTTTTCTAAACACTTTGTCCACCGCTAATTTTGATTTCGCATTTTTAGTTCTCAGCATCTTCTCGCCGGAGCTATAAAAAGTTAAACCCTTCTTTTTTTCTTTGTAATTCGTCTAAGGATATAATGATGTTTTTGGAACAGCCGGTTTGGCGAATCCAAGGCTTATTTCATCTCAGCTTTGTATATACGGTGATAGTGTTGTTGTGCTCTTGCATGTCTGGTTTCCTAAAGACATATCCATTTCTGCTCGTAAATATTGGAAATTTTTTATATCGATCTTTTATTGATGAAGGGGGAACATAAAATTGGTAGGTAATGTGTAGTTGTGAGTAGAGGTTGGAGGAGTTTGAACTGCTAGTCCCCAAGAATGATTGATGTTGTGAAATCAACGACGAATGCGTGAAAAGGTTCTCTCACAGATGTTGATTATGGTTATAGTTATAGTCTCCACTCAGACTCCTTTCTCCCTCATTCGATAAGCTCCTTAAACCTTTCCACTTGCAGGCTTTCATTAATTTTTAGCGTTTTTGTTTTTTTGGTGGCTATTTCATTTGTGTGCTTTTGTGTGTTTGTTCTTCTGAATTCTCGTTTTTTTTTGCGGTGGCTCGACGATGTACTTAGACATAGTATGCATGTTTTTCGGTAGAGGGTGATAAGTTTTATGGGCTTCCAACTTAAAACCAATTGGCAGTAAGTGGAGAGGCCCAAGTCATGTATATATTTCTCAAGTCCTTTACATATTTCCAATGTGGGATCTTCTCTGCAACACTCTCCCTCAAGATAATAGTGCGTATACCCATTAATCTCGCATAATCCATCATACCCCTTCAGAGACAATGCTTTTTTTCTAGCGATCTCGGTGAAACTGAGCCTTTTATTAGCCATCAGCTAATAGGATGATCAGATCACTTTCCGGACCGGATTAATGGGTTAGGGTGTAAGCCTACCATGATAAGTTTCGTGGGCTTCCAACTTAAAACCAATTGACAATAAGTGGAGTGGTCCAAGTCTTTTATATATTTCTCAAGTCTTTTATATATTTTCAATGTGAGATCTTCTCTCCAGAAACTTGTCATGGTATCAGAGTCCAATCCATGCAGTCCAACACGATCCACATCGATCCCGAAATTGGCCCATCGATCTTTGTTCGAACATCATGAGATTGACGCTCAAAGAACGATCATCTCAAGGAGATGTAGTAGACACAAAGTGCGTCTCACATTGGTAGTTGGAATGGATCCTAAGCAATATATAAGATAGATGGGTCACTCCTCTTATCACCAATCGGCAGTAAGTTAAGTGGCCCAAATCATTTATATATTTCTCAAATCCCTTACATATTTTCAATGTAAGATTTTTTTCCAAATTGATTTTAAGTTTGAAGTCTAGTAAACTTATTAAAATCTCACATTCGAATAATTCAAATAGACAGTTAGAAATTTGGAGTGCTTTTTTTTGCTTTAGACTTTTATGAACTAATTATTTTTATATCTATCTGAACCTTTTGGGAGATTGTAATTGTGTCACTTCTTATTTTATTTCTTGTCTTTAAAAAAGAAAAACAAAATTCTGCAATTCTATTAGTAAACAACAAATTTCATAAAAAAATCTTTTTAAAACTTTTAGTTTACAAAAGCTGATTTTTTGGAAAAAAATACAGTTTTAATAATTTCGAATATTTTTTCTTGTATACATACGCGTACAAATACAAAAAGAATGTACCGCGTTAAAGCTGGTGTGAACTAATAGTTATCCCACTCTTTACATTCACATCTGTTAAAAAGCATGACACGATCACGATCCAATGCCACACCATTTATTCCCATCTTTGTTTATTTTTAAATTACATATATAATTCATTATTTCAAAACGTTTTCTTTGGGCAATTCAAACAGTACATTTTTTTTTCCTGTGTCAACATTCAGTTTGCGTTATCGAACCGACGAAGATGGGACTTATATCAGAGCAATTTGGAATATCTTATGGTTAGAGCTGCTAATTCATATATATTCCAAATCGTATATTTTTTTTTCTTTTTTCCTTTGTCAACATTCAGTTTGCGTTTATCGGAACCGACGAAGATGGGAATTATATCAGAGCAATTTGGAATATTTTATGGGTAGAGCTGCTCTATATTCAGGCCTGTCTATATTATATAAAATGTACCATGTATGATGTAACATACCTATCCATCATAACGAAGATTGAATAATAATAGACTTCAACAAACTGACGAGATTCCACGTAGTCAATTTGTCAAATCCAGTTTTTTTTTGTCAAATCCAGTTACTTAAATAGAAAATTTTATATAAAAATAAAAGCTTGTAAAGTATGACCGTTCGAATTTATAGTATTTCCCATATAAAATTTTGTTTTTCTTCGTTGGTGTCCTTTTCTGTATTTATATTTTGATGAATATATAGATTTCATAATTAGTGCACATGAAAAAGAGAGAATCTCCATTTAGAGAAAATAAAGGAAAAAGTGAAATGCACGGTGAGATGCATGAATCATTGTTAAATGGACTTAAAACAAGCGCAAAAACCATGGATAATGACACTAAATAATTAAATTATTCGAATATATCCGCGAGTTCATAATTATTTGGTAGAAAAATAAAATGCGTATCGTCAAAACTTTTTTGTAATGACCTCATAGAGTGATTAGCTAATGTGCCCACTCAACTACTCATAAGTGCAATAAAATCTGTTTTAAAATTAAATATAAGAACTCAAAGTTATTTAACCTTGGCTGTTCGATGCGATTGTGGTGAGAGAGAAAAAAGTGCACAATGGCATCAGTGGAATGTAACACCACATGAGATCACGCCTCAGTTTCTTATTCCCCGCCATTGTTAGTGTTGTGATGACTAGTTTGCCAATATGTTATATCAGCGAATGGGAAAAGGAATAGTTCTCAATAGCATATTTTTTTTTTTTGCTAACCGAGTATCCTACCTCCACCAAGGTGGTCCAGACTAGAGACCGAAGTGAGCATGGACGCTGCCAGGGCGTGACCATGTGGCTCACCGTGTAACGGTCTTCGGTCTCAGATACTACAGCCTATATGTAAATTTCGCAGTGACCAAGATTCGAACCAAGGCGGGCACTCCAGCTGGAGCTCTTATACACAGTGCCGGCCCTTGCACGAAGCTGACGAAGCAACCGCTTGCGGCCGTAAAATTTATATATTAAATCCGGCCACATGTTACAGATGTTTTCTGTAGTCCAGTGGTAAACTCATGTTCACATAATCAAAAGATCATGGGTTCGACAACCAACAGCCATGATTCCACTTTCTACTTGTTCTTTTTATTTTTTTCTATTTAAAAAAGTGACCACAATTTTTTTTTTTGCATCCAGCCTTTCAAATTCTAGGACCGGCTCTGCTTATACCACTAGACCAAAGCAACTTGGTTCTCAATAGCATATTTGACAATAAAATGTGTGTTGTGCAAGAAATGTATCTCATCAAATATTGTATCTCATCATATATTATTTGTTTTATATAAATGATTTATAATCTCCATTGAAGATTGAGATATTTAATTTTTCATATCTAAATAGCCAAATAGACTTTTTGATTAATCATGAAATGTGTAACATAATCTTGCCCTTTCAGGATATAATAATACTCACCGCCTCCAATAGACAAAAATAAGCAATTAAACATAATTTTGTAACATATGCATCATCTTATACATGTAAGCAGTTTGGTTTATACAATGATGATGGATGATTTCTGAATAAATATTTTTTTTGTCAACTTCTGAATAAATACTTAGCACACAATTAAATAACAATCGGACAGTTAGTCCGCAGAAAAACCGAAGTTATAATTAAACGAAGGCAGAGTTGGAAAGGTAACACCAAAGTGGGCCCCTTGCACCCTGAAATTGACGCAGACATTATCATATTTCACGAAAGATCCATCAAGTTAAGACACTCATTTCGAAAGTGCGGTCAAACCGAAAGTGTGAAGTGATATACTAGTATTTCGCAACCATATAAACTTAATAATTGTATAAAAATTATGCAACCATTTGGGTCAGTTTAACCATGTTCTTTCTTTCTTTTTATGAAATACAAAATTTTAGTACAATTATAAATTCACACCGTGCACACTTTTAAGGTTCATCAAATAACTACATTTTGTGTAAAATGTTTATCTGAGAACTCAAAGATAGATTTGGGTGAATGGATGTAGGCACTAGCTAGGCAGTTCATCAGTTGAACGTCGGATTAATTTTATTTGCTAATTGATGTCTTGGCTCACATCTTTTTCTATTTTAGTTGGTTTGGAAAACGTGAGACTATAACATAGTCGTGAAGGTTCTTGAAAATTTTCTGACATGAATAAAAAAAATTATCGTGACTGATCGAAGAAAAAAAATCTAACCAGAAGAAAATTCATAAGTTTAGTTTTGGGGTTGATTTGGAAGTGACCGCGTGATCAAATATAATGGTTTATTAAAATAAACTTACAAGAGATTATATAAAATAGATTTGAGTTTCTGGAAGAGGGTAAGAACTCTCCAACAAGCAAATATGAAATGTTAAAAAAAAGAAGCTAATCTGCTGAAGAGAGTTCTTCGCAACTTGGGACTTAGGAAAAACGGAAGGTAGATGTTATCTATGAGGATATCTCCAATAACATACAAAAATTATTTCTATATTTTACTCAAAAATAAAATAATTCTATTTTCAAGTGAAATATAAAAAAATTGTGTACTATTGGAGATGATCACAGTCATTTTATTTTGTTATTATTCGTTTATTAAAACATAAAAGAGAATATTTATGAAGAACAATTTATCTATGTATTTATGAAGAACAATTTATCTATGTATTAGGATTATATTTTTGAGTAGTCCAGTTGGTCGTTTACCTAATAACATGGCACCAAAAATTAGTTTATAAGTGTGTAGATTTACTTGACTTATGATATTAATATGTAGTCTTTAGCACATGTATCACTAGTTTTTTTTTAAACACTCACTATTTTTTTTTGTTTTGGACAAAAAAGACTCATTAGTTATATAATTGTTCGGACAAGATTTTGGATCACTCATGTGTGTAATGCTGTGTCCCAAGATTCAATATTTTTGTTGTTGTTTTAGTGGTAGTTCGAGAGAAAGGAAAGTTGTACTCAACGAACGAGATGAATAGTGGATATGTTTTGGTTTGATCCCTTTCTCCTTTCTCACGAATAGATTATTTACAGAGAATATATGCTATCATATATTAATATTTATACAGTATATTGGTTTTTATTATATATAAATTTTTATTTATTGAAATAATACCAGTACCAAAATAACTGTTTTAACGATTATTAATCTAGTACTGATCTTATCTCGTCGGCCCTATTAAGTTTATTAAGTTCAAACCAATAATCATTCTCATAAAAAGTTTAGAAAATACAACAACCTCCGAAAACTAAAACGGGATAGTGGCTTCTCAGTCTCATCAACCTTTATGTTCAAAGAAAATAACTTATTTTTCCTGTTTTCGAAATCATATGTTAACTATAAGACACTAAAAATCCACATCAAGTTTTTAAATTAAAAATTTAAATCATACAATTTATCTCGCCCAAAAAGGCATATCATATGTTATCAATTGGGTATTCATATATTATGATTTCAAATATGTAGGTTAGATCGTCTATTAAAATTTCATATATTACGAATTCAATATTTTATATATAGTTATTAGATACACTGTTATTAGCGATTTAAAAATACCGCCGTGACTCTATATTTAGAAATTTTCAGTTCCCTTTGTATTCTAAAATGTTTGAATATAATTATCTCATATGCTTGAAAATAATTGTCTCATATGCTTATCAGCACTAATAAGGCGTTAATCATATGCTTGATAAAAAAAGAAACAATAAATTTATTTGCATTTTGCAATAGGGATAATTTGTAAATTACTCCAAAAACAGTTTGCAATTTGATAATTACATCTTCTATATTTTTTTTTGAAAACTACACTTTCTTAAATCTGAATTTACCTTTTTATCCAAATTAGATATTTCAATAATTAGGATATAAATCCGAAATTAATAAAAATATTATAATTATTTATGTTTAAGATAGATATGTGTTTTAAGATAAATATATATTATTTAACTATAGTTCTATGTACGCACACTGTTCTGTTTATTTTTGCTCTCTTGCTTACGTTTATATGCCTGGTTCATATTCTATTAAACAATTAGATATAGAATATCTTCTCATGCAATGTTTCTCTAGTAATTTTCTTCATCAAAGACTTGTGTAAAGTAGACATTATCAAGCGAAGGCAAATATGATATTTTTTTTTTGAAAAAAAGAAACACAAACTGATCGAGAGAATGATAGAAAGCTGGAGTTGAAGATTCGTGTGATAAAAAAACTTTTGTGTTCGTTGGTTTGACAGGTTCAAGCTGTGTATACAAATGAGGACAGACGAAAGAATCAAATATTTCTTGTAGGTTTTAAGATGTGGTAGAATTACGGGCCTGCCTTCTTCTATATGCAAAATGAATAGTTGAAAAACTCTTATTAGAAAAAGACTTATGTTTTTAAAGTGGGAGAAGTCGTTTATCTCAGTGAAACACCCAGGAAGTTGTGGCTTCTATTACAAGAGAGAGCCTAGACTATTAACTTAAATCTTTGTTTGGATACAGACACGGTTCAAATATGTATTATGATCTGATGGATCAAAAACTCTTTTTTAGTGAGTTTTAACATAACCTGAAAGTTCTAATTGCAACTTAGTTTCAAACCTAACTCATTCATGATTCCTGTATGGAGTTCTCTCATGGTATCAGTCAGATAAGATAAGATATGGAACTAGAACGAACATTTGGACACATACGTCGAACTTAAACAGAAGCAGAGTTTTTCAAAGGTGTAGAACAAATGGAAAACATAACAAATGTTGAGGAGAACAGAAAACGAGATGGAGAAGAGAAGACGAGTTGGCGACTGTAATTCTTTTATTTTCTTAACAAATATTATAAAGATATGGAAGAGATACTGTGTAGATATATTCAAAAGATATTAGGTAGATTCTCTAACGATATCTTAAAAAAAAAAAATTAGAAATTGAAAAATATTAAAATTGGACAATTTGGTAAATTTATATATACATAAGTGTATTTTTCAAAAAAATTAAACAATGGTGTAGTTTTCAAATTATAATCTTATTGGAGTGCATTTTTCCAAATTTTCCCTTTGCAATATATCACTTTTAGTTTTGACAATAATTTTTTTCAAAAGCGATGATGAAAAATAATACTTGTGAAAATATGTTTCAATGCAAATATAATGTTCTTAATTACTTTTCCAAATATCCTACTTAAAAATCACCATAGATTTCTACACATATACATAGGAATTCAACGGCAAATATTTATAAAATTGTTAACCTATAATTTTAAAAATAATTTAAGAATTATAAATTTCATCAGCAGTTGCAATAGTTGGATTTTTGGGTACTTTTTTTTATTCAACATATCGTTAAAATATGTTTTACTAGTGGTATTCCGGCGCTACGCGCCGGGTTTGTAAGTTTTTTTTCTCTCAAATGAATTTACAATTTAATTTATAGTCTCAGTAAACAAAATATGTTCTAAATATGAAAATAAAAATATGTTGAAAGATAATGATATCTTTTTCGATCTATTTGATAGTGTGGTTAACGATCGTAGTGTATTATTTTGTTTTGAAGTTACTTAGTTCAAAGTAGAATAGCTTAAAAAAATAGTATAAAAATTTGATAGTCGTAACAAAGTTAATTTAGTTGGAATTTAAACATAAAGTAAATTTGATGTTTTATTTAGAGAACATATTTATACTGTTAAGTACCACGTGGACATTATATAAAAGGAACGGCACTAAAATTTTATTTTAGAGAGTCATCTGAATTTAAACGTGTGTAATGGAGTTTTGTTCATATATATTATTCTTATTTGATTTTCACTATGAAACTAAAACACATTAGTAAATGTGAAAAAAACATTTATATCTTTTGTTTGGAAATAATAACGAAAATGCCAAATGTACATCTACTACTGAAGCTTGAGTTCCATGATATTTTTGGTCTTGTGAGGATACACCATGTTAACCTTGAGCGTCTTTTCTACAACCTCCAGCTGTGCCTTACCTTCAGCAGAAGCCTCCTCCACATTTGATGGGTCACTGAGATTCTTGTTTATGCGGAACCCATCCAAGGTCCTTCGCTTTGTGTACTCCTTGATGTTGTAGTCAAGGTATTGACGCTCTGCTCGAAGCAGGGAAGACTTGGCGTATAAGAAACAGACCATGTATTTGGTACAAAGCCTGCTTAGCTACAATTAAAGTTAAATAAAAAACAGATTAAAGAAAATGCTGGAACAGAGAAAGAGCTAAAGCCTCAAACTTTGACATATGACAAAATGATTTACAGATAGTGGATTTAGATTAAAGCAAAAATAATTACAGCTCTGCATCATCTCTCTCTTTCTCCCTTTAATTCTGAAACAGATGAAGTAGAGAAGTTAATGTTCACAAAACTTATTGTAACGCCTGAAACTTTCTTTCTCTTCTTCTTTGATTCATTCAAGTACGTCTCTGCTTCGCCTTCTCTGTTTCTAAATCTTCTCTCTGTATATATGTTGATCTTCTCTGTTTCTTTGGTTTTCTAGAAAACTCTTAACTTGTATTGGGAGATAGATACGTTGATCTCAAGAAACATGTCATGTCAGTTCAGCTAAGCATTTCTAAGTGTACTGAGGTTTTGAAAATTAAATTTAGACATGGTTTCAATGTTTACGATGGACGAAGTATAATTGCACAGGCTTTACTTGATGTGAGATGCCAATGCGTGGATGATAGTTTTATGTGCAACTCCACATGATGTTTAAAATCAATTTACAAATCAAGTCTACTGGAATTAACCTAAATAGTGTCGTTCTAATCTGTATGTTACTTGTGCTGTTTAATAATTCATCCTACAACATGACATACATTGATCTCCATTTTAAAGTCTTAAGATTGATACTTTCGGCTGTAAAAAAAAATTGATACCATTGAAACAAAAGTTTTGAAACCCAAACTACTTTATTGGACTCATACTTTTAAAAAAAATTTGATAGCTAATGGGACTGCAACCTCTGTTTCGAACTCATAAACTCCTTCGTTGGATCTCTTAAATGCAATGGGTCTTCTTAGGCATCAGAACTTTCTTGGGAGCAGAAGTTTCATCACTGGGGCTAACATCTGCATCAGCTAGAGGAGCTTGTTCTGTTGGGTCCACCGGCTGTCTTGATGATTTCAGAGAATCAAACATATAGCTATAGAACGAACTAAGCGAACGAACCTGCGGTGGAGAGTTCAGTACGTATTCAGTCCAGCAAGAGTAACTGTTTCAGTTTTTTTTGCACATCCCCATACTTGGAAGAGGTGGAGCTGCAACCATCATCAGATCCAGATAAACTACTAAAAAAAATTTAACCTTTTTTGGAGAACAGCGTGTATCAAATTTCATAAACAACAGTTAGTATGGAATCTCTTACACTGCTAAAAAACTCTGGCCGGTGAGGCATTCATTGTCAATATATAAGTATGTTTCAGAAGTAGCATTCAGGAAAAACCAACCTGCAATACTCAACTCCTGCAAATTTTGGGTTTATGTTTGTAGGAACAGTTGGTTTAGGCTCCACACCCAATATCTTAACTTTGATGAAGCTGATGTGCAATCATATCAAACAAACTAACAGTTTTGGTTGTCCTCCTGCAAGTAGGCTGAGGTTTAGCATGAGGGCGACGACAAAAGCTAACCCAAAGAGCATGAACTACTCACTTTATAACAAAAGACATCGGCTTATGTACCTGTCAAGACGGATTGTAACCATAACACATTGGATGGCTTGAGTTTCAATGTTTTATGTGGTCTTGATGCAACAAATATCACCAAAACATCTGCAGAGAACATGATACCAAACGGTGGATATGGATGCGTAAAGTTTCGGCCAAACATTGTTAGAGATTTGGGAAAACATGAGTGGACGACAAACATACCCGGAAAATCGACCATCGTATTAGCCGACGTTATAAACTATTCATATTTCTGAAGTCTGAACCTTTTTGTGGGGATATTAGCAGCCGTATCCATCAGCTAATCTGGTTGTTGAAGCGTATGGGTGAGCCGGTGAGTTTAAAGTGGATGGTGCTTTTGGTTACATCGAATAAGCAAAGCTCATAGATTGCTCCTTACTTCAGCAATTTCTTGAAAATGTAAAGTCTATGAACCCCAATAGACCATTGGATCAATGTCGGCTGAAAAGATTAGGCCATTTGTCGCCTTATTTTAGAAAGTTGTATCGAAGATGTAAATCTAACTACAGGAAGAAAGGAAAATATAATCACCTTCTCGTCGTCAAAAAACAGATCCAGACCCAGAACCTCACATGCTTTCTTCACATTACTGGTCTCCCAAAATTGAAGAAGGCATGTCACAACTATCTTCTTGCAACGTCCTGCCTTCAAATTGGAATGGAGCTTGTTAATTGCCATCTGTGGAAGCTCTGTTTAAAGGGTTTTTGTAGATTGTGATCCGATTAAACTTTGGTGTGAAAAACCTCGACGATATATATAGTCTCTTAGTTTTGTAACGGAGGTGAGAAAAACTTAATTGTAGAGGAGAAAGTGGGTTGAACTGATTGCACACTATGACTACTATGAATTACAGGGAAGACATGAGGTTACGATACAGAACTCAGAGAAGATGAGATTCGTATCGCCAAGAATATTATGTTTGTGATTAAAGAGAGAACGCCACGTGTCAATAAAAGCCCTATGGTATGTGCTGACGTGGAGGCTTAAGAAGAGAGAAAACTCTCCTTTATTATTATAGATAGATAGATATCTAAAGAGATACAAAAATATGAAAAAGAGATGAAATCTGAATAAGGTTAATACGTAAAAAGATGCCTAAGAACATCTCCAAAAGAAATTTTATAACTTCATAATTTAAAATTTTTGTTCTCCAAAAAGAGATTCAAAACTTCAAATTTAGAATTTTAAACAGTGAAACTTCATATTTGAAATTTCAATATTTAAAATTCCAAATTTGAAGTTTCATCTTTTTATTTGCATTTTGATCCTTATAATTAATTACAAATCATATTTATGATTCTTAAATATTTTTAATTTATTGTTTTAATCTTTTAAAAAATTTTATATCATAAATATTTCAATTTTATTTTATATATTAAAAATTTACACATAAAATTAAAAAACATTAAAAAAAACATTTATAATATTTATAAACTAGAGTTAGACAACAAGAGTATTACAAAATAAACTTAATATTTTTTATAAAAATACAGGAAGACATAATTATTGCACAATTTTTAATTATTACAACAACACTAATAGTCTAGTAAAGTTTTTCGAGAACCTCAAAAATATCATCTAAACAAATTTTGTTTAACCAAAAATGAAGCATTACAGAAATAATTTTATGGAATAATGTCATATTTTATTATTTAATTAGATATTTCTATTTATAATTTTATATTTTCGTGTAAGATTTTATTAATTAATATTATTGTAACATTTATATATATCTGGTAGTTATTTATAAAAACAATTATGAATTTAAATTAATTTTGTCAAAATATAAGGACTATAGTATAAACTTCAAATATTTTTGAAATTAAATTTGAAGTTTCTTTTTCGAAAAATACTTTAAAACTTTAAATATATAATTTTGTAAATAACAAATAGAGAGTCTTTTTGAAAATACTCTAATAAAACGATGAACTGGGGATCAATCACCTAAAAAAGGTACACAAACGGATGGTTCTACTTTACTTCTATTACCTTTTGTCAACGGTGCGTGTTTTATATGTTTAAGACACCATCGCGTGACTACGATGTATAGATCTCGAAACAATTCATTTTAGTCATTTTCCCTTGTATATTTATATTTATTTGTTATTTATAAACAAAATAAATATTTAATTCAATACGTAATCCAGTAAAAACTTATAAATTAATAAATTTTTCTTGTTCCAAATTAGACGGGTTCAAAATATGACATGTTACTTTTGTTATATATTTATTTTTTATTTATAAACAAAAAAATAATAATTCATTACATTAGGCAGTCTAAACCCTATAAATTAATACTCATAAATTAATAAAAATCATAAATTAATAATTTTGTCTGGTTTCAAATTAGACCGATTCAAAATATGACACAAATCGATAAAATAATAAGATAATAATTTTTAAGAAAATCATATGTAAAAATATGGTCCTGTTAAAATTATATATTAATAATTTATATGTATATACATTTTATATAATTACAAGCCATTATTTGTTTTATATTCACAATTGAATTATTTTATATTTTCTTAACATTTAATTTTATTTTGATGAGATTCAGTAAAATTATATCTAAAACACATTTAAATTATATAACATATTTTATATACACCAGATAATATAATAAAACTAATATAAATATCTAATTTCAAAATTTTAATCAATGTATATACACTACAATCAAATGTTTTTGTAAAAATATATCTTAAAATTAAAAAAATTAGAAAATATTTTTTTTTAGAAATTAATAAATTTATAAATTAGTAAAATATTAAAGTATCTACATTGTTAATTTATAGAGTTTTTATTGTAAATACACGCTCCCTTTAAAAGAAAGAAAGAAATAACACAACAATTCAGTATTAGCCCCCACCACTAACGGACAACTGTTTAAAGTTGTTAACTAATTAGTCAAGTTGATTAATTACACACATAAATAATCAAAACTCTTCTGCTAATTAGCCTATTAAATGGAACAGATACTAGTCAAAGTTAGTACACAAATGTATTCTCAATACACATTTTACATCTTCCCGTACAAGCTTTTATAACTAGTATATACAGTTATATAATGAGATCGTCGTTATCTTCTCATTCTCCAATTATATGTGTTTATTTGGCTGAAAAGCGTATCTGTAATCATTGCAATTTGTCATTTGATTCATAATAATATTGTAATCCTTTCCACATGTATATTGTCTATTTATATAGATACATAACAATTATGTAGAATTTTGACTAATAGCTTTTCGATTTAGACCAGATTCACACGTTTATTGCTCAATTAAAATTAAAAGTTCAGGAATACTATGAGAGATCTTTTGTACTTACTAAAGTTAATATGACCATTAGAGTAGTGGAGAATCAAAACAAAAAAAAAAGTTTTTTGGCGTAGCATAATAATAAAAAACGAAACGTGAATATTTAAGAAAAATGTAATTTGTTGTATATTTTTATACATAAAAAGTTCACCAAAAAGAAAAGAAAAAAGAGAAGAAAAACGCCGTTGGGGGAAAATGGTGACGAATGGAAAACGGAACCGTGAAGACGGAGTCTCTGTTCTGTCGTGTCAAATAAAAGGAAAAAAACGACTTTGAGGAGGGTCTTTGTCATGTTTTTAATTTTCTAAGTCCATTAAACAAAAGCATAAAAACTTAATTAAGAAATTAAAAATTGGAATAAACTCTAGTTGGAATTAAAAAAAAGAGAGAGAGAGAGAGAAAGAAGCAAGGGAAGAGAGGAGAGAGAAAAAGGAGGGAACAGTTAATGGCGGAGCAGTATAAGGAATCGCGTCTCTCTAGAAATCTGCCATAGCTGTAAAAACAGTTGAAAGAAAGAAAGAAAGAAGGAAGAAGAAGATAGTGTTGATATTGTTGTTAGTGGTAGAGGAAGAAGAAGAAGAAGAAGAAGAAGAGAGATTAAAAAAAAAAAAGAATAAGAAAAAAAACTGTAAATGAGAGCTAGAAAAGGAACCTTCTCTGTACTTCTCCTTTTAATTCTCATTCTCCCCAGTCTTTAATCTTTTTTCTCTCTATTTTACTTTCCCTTTTCTTCTTCTTCAATTTCACTCTTTATTGATCTTTAAAAGCTGTGATCGAGTCAAAGGTCTTCTTCTTAGTTTGTTTTTTTTGGTGGGTTGTTGTCTTGTTGATATTGGATCTGTTTTTTGGTCCAAGATTTTAATCTTGAGGGGTTCTTGATCTAGGATTTGACATATCTATATCTGAAATTGATGTAGGACTTTGTTTTTATTTAGAAAAAAAAAAAGAAAAAAAATAAAAAAAGAGTCTGTTTCATATCCAAATCTACCCACCATTTTTGTTGTGGGAGGTTTTTAAAAATAATTCATAATCATACTAAAAAAATTCAAAGCTAAAGATTTTTTTAATCTTCCATTCAAAATCTGAGGGGAGAGAATAGAGAATAGAGAGAGAGAGTTTTTTGTTTGTTTCTTCTTATAATTAGGAGTATTTTGATAGTTTAGGGGAATACCTGATGCTTCACTGCTAGATCTACTCAAGTCTTGGATAACTTCAGATTCAAACCAATCTCCTTGTTGCTACTTTGAAACAACCATGCCTATCATTTCCAAAACCTGCAATGACTGTGGAACCAACCTCCACTGTGGCTACTCTTGCCTTACCTGTGGCCATTCCTGGTGCAAGAGCTGCTACTCTGATTCTGACACAGAGGAGAGACCAGAAGATCTCAAGAAGCTGTGCAGAGAATGTGATGGTGAGGTTCTTGAGCTGAGAGGGAAGAGCTATGATAAGGTTCATCCTGGTGATAGCCCTGAAAGTGAGAACTCTAGCCTTGAAATCAGAGATTGCAGGAACATCGCCTCTATTCGTTGCTATCCTAGCAGGTATTACTCAAATTCTTGATAAAGATTCAACCAGTGTTCTAAAAATCGGTTTAGGCAGTGATCAAGGGGTCTGAATGAAACTATTATTTCAAAATTTAAAATATTTTTCTTTAAAAAAATCTGTCTAGGCGCCCGTTTAAACAGTAATGGCGCCTAACCACCTCTTAGCGAGTTCTTGAACATTGGTTTTAACCTTTTTAATAAGTGTGGATTGTGTTTGCAGGGGAGAGGAGGAAGAAGGAGGTGGAAACAGTGGTAAACAGTTTCTAAGCCCTTCGAGTGAATACAATCAAGACAGTTCAGATGTAGAGTCGGGTAGTGTTAGTAGACATGAGCATTTTAGTTGCAAGTCTTCTGCTGGGTCCAGTCCTCACGACAGTCCATTAAGGAACAATTTTAGTCCTCTTGGGCGCTTTGTACAGCACGCCAAAGACCTCAGTCCCACTAAGCCGGATCAGAGGTGCACGGAACCAGAAGAGCAGGAGGAGGAGGATACGTTGCAAGAACCGTTGGATTTTGAGAACAACGGACGCATCTGGTATCCTCCCCCTCCTGAAGATGAGAACGATGACGCTGAGAGTAACTACTTTGCATATGATGACGACGAAGACGATGATGATATTAGGGAGACTGCTACTGAGTTTTCATTGAGTAGTAGCTTTGCTAGCCACGCCCCTAAACTAGGAGACAACAGTAATGAGCCTCTTAGAACAGTGGTGCACGACCATTTCCGAGCTCTAGTTGCAGAGCTATTACGTGGAGAGGAGCTTACTCCTTGTGATGATGACGAGGGCAGTGCTGGTGACTGGCTGGATATCGTCACTGCTTTAGCGTGGCAGGCCGCCACTTTCGTGAAGCCGGACACTCGTGCAGGCGGCAGTATGGATCCTGGGAGCTATGTTAAAATCAAATGTGTAGCATCAGGAAACCAAAACGAGAGGTATACTTATCTTTTTACTACGTGTGCCTTCATTAGTGTTATCCTCTGGCTGATAGTTAGTTACCTTCTTTAATGCAGCATCCTCATAAGGGGAATAGTGTGCAGCAAGAACATAACGCACAAGCGAATGACCTCCCAATACAAACATCCGAGGCTGCTGCTATTAGCCGGGTCTCTAGAGTATCAACGAGTTGCAGGACAGTTAGCGTCATTTAACACGTTGCTCCAACAGGAGAATGATCATCTCAAGGCGATTATATCGAAAATAGACTCCCTTCATCCCAATGTTCTCTTGGTAGAGAAAAGCGTATCTTCGTATGCTCAGCAGTACCTTCTAGAGAAGGATATTTCATTGGTGCTCAATGTGAAAAGGTCGTTGCTGGACCAAATAGCCCGTTGCACCGGTGCTGTTGTTTGCCCTTCTGTAGATAGGATCTCTACTGCTCAGTTGGGGCATTGTGAGGTGTTTAGGACTGAGAAAGTGTTGGAGCAGCATGAAGCTGGGAGAAAACGTTCTAGGACATTGATGTACTTTGAAGGTTGTCCTAAGCGCCTAGGTTGCACGGTATGCTCAATTCATTATTGTTTTTTTTTTCACTAGTAATC
This sequence comes from Brassica rapa, assembly GCF_000309985.2. Lineage (NCBI taxonomy): Eukaryota > Viridiplantae > Streptophyta > Magnoliopsida > Brassicales > Brassicaceae > Brassica > Brassica rapa. The sequence goes on from NC_024801.2 coordinate 25,168,141, forward strand.
AATTTTCTGATTATTCTTTTTTTTTACTTGTGTAGGTTGTGCTTAAGGGGAGTTGTCGTGAAGAGCTAAAGAAGGTTAAGCATGTGATTCAGTATGCTGTGTTTGCAGCTTACCACTTATCATTGGAGACTTCCTTCCTTGCGGATGAAGGTGCTTCTCTGCCTAAAATTAGACTTAAGCAACCAGGGATGGTGCGGTCTGCTTCAGATAGGAGAATGATTGATGATGGCATTTCCTTAGTAACTCATTCTCCTACAGAGAAAGATCTTCAAGCTTTGATTGATACAGCTGGACAGGAGGAAGATGAAACTACAGCACTGGTGCCAGATCATGAGGCTTGTGAATCCGAGGATTTTGATCCGAGTGTGTTATTCCCATCTTCTTCAGACATGAAATCTTGTGAAGTTGACACTGAGCAATGTGATGCACTGAATAGAGATTTACCTGACAGTTTGGTAATAAGATCTTATTCGGCAACTGATTTGAGAGGTGAAGAGGAGAATCAGTTAGTGAACATGCACAACTTGCCACATCATGAGAATCTCGATGAAGATGATGTTTCTAGTGAATATTTCTCTGCTGCGGACTCTCACCAGAGCATACTAGTCTCGTTTTCAAGCCGCTGTGTGTTGAAAGAGTCAGTATGTGAACGGTCAAGACTATTGCGGATTAAGTTCTATGGATCCTTTGATAAACCTCTCGGAAAATACTTGAAAGATGATCTCTTCGATCAGACTTCAAGTTGTAGAACGTGTAAGGAGCTGGTTGATGCTCATGTCCTCTGCTACTCTCACCAAAATGGGAACCTTACTATAAACGTTAGACGTCACTCATCCATGAAGCTTCCCGGTGAACAAGATGGGAAGATATGGATGTGGCATCGGTGCCTGAGATGTGCACATGTAGATGGTGTCCCGCCTGCTACTCGTAGAGTAGTTATGTCTGATGCTGCATGGGGACTGTCCTTTGGGAAGTTTCTTGAACTTAGCTTTTCGAATCATGCTACTGCTAATCGTGTTGCGTCCTGTGGCCATTCACTTCAGAGAGACTGCCTTCGGTTCTATGGGTAAACTCTTCTATATACAATCATATTCTCTAGAGATACCTCATATAGTAATGTTCAAAATACTATGTTCAAGAAATCACTAGGATAGTAACTAGGCGTTCTATAGTTTAACAAATGTTGATATATATTTTAGTTTTTGTGCTTCTAGTTATAAAATCATTTTGATGAATTGTAAACATTAGGTATAAAAAAAATTAGACAAATTTATGGATTTGCTTTGGTTGATTAGACAAATTAAAACCAATTAGATCAATTTAGATGAATTTAAACTGATTTGAATCAGATAAATCAGATTTTAAGAAAAATCCTTTCGGCTATAACTGATTTGCCGCCTAAGTGAACGATCTTTAGAACATTGACTAATAGTGTTATGGTTTTGTTGTTTTGCAGATTCGGAAACATGGTTGCTTTCTTTAGATACTCTCCCATCAACATACTTACTGTCTTCCTTCCTCCATCAATGCTTGAATTCAACAGCCATCCTCAACCGGATTGGATACGTACAGAGGCAGCTGAGGTAACCTTAAAGAAACATTTTAAGTTCTTTTGATATATGGAGATTATAAAGCTCATATGCTTTTTTTGTTTGTGTGCATTCTACAGCTTATGGGTAAAATGAGGACTATGTACGAGGAGGTATCTGGTATGATCAAACGCATGGAAGAGAAGAGCAGTTTACTTGAACCTGAACAACCTGGAGCCTCTGAACTACATAGTCGCATCGTGGGATTAAAAGATCAACTCGTAAAAGAAAAAGATGAATACGATGTGAGTGAGCATCACTTAACTGAAAAAATCTGTTGAAATTTGTATTTGATGGAATTTTTCCTCATCTTGAACAGGACGCCCTGCAACCTATTTTTGAAGAGAGTCTTCAAAACCAAGGGAGTTTGGATATTTTAGAGCTGAATAGACTGAGACGTGCACTCATGATTGGTTCTCACGCTTGGGATCATCAGCTTTATTTGCTAAACTCTCAACTCAAAAAAGCTAGTGATGGCAATGCTTCCAGGAGTCTAGAGACGCAGGAGCCTCCAAAGCCTGACCATAGACTAAACGAAGGTGGAGATGAAGGGGAAGGGAAAACTCATTCTGATGGAGAAGCTAACAACGGTGATGATAACAAACTCTCCCCTGGCTCTTCTCTCTCTGAGAGGATAGACTCAGCATGGTTAGGCTCGTTTCATGAAAAAGCGGAGACAGATTCTTCAGCTGTTAATTCTCCACTCCGGAGGCTGGCCAAGCCAGTAAGAGTCCAGTCATTCGACTCAGCGATACGGTTTCAAGAAAGGATCCAAAAGGGTTTGCCGCCATCTTCTTTATATCTCTCAGGCATCAGATCTTTCCACGCGTCCGGCGATTACAGGAACATGGTGAGGGACCCCGTCTCCAACGTGATGAGGACTTACTCACAGATGTTACCTCTAGAAGTGCAGAAGCTGGATCTCATCGTTGGCTCAGCTCCTACTTACATCTCTTCAGCTAGCCAGATGGCTGATGGGGCTCGGATGTTGATTCCTCAACGTGGCGTCAACGACATTGTGGTTCCTGTGTATGATGATGATCCCGCGAGTGTTGTGTCATATGCTCTTAACTCCAAGGAGTATAAAGAGTGGGTTGTTAACAGAGGCATTGCTAATAGTAGTACTAGTAACAAAGAGTCTGAACCTTCTTCTACGTTCTCCACGTGGCGTTCTCTAGGGTCGATGGATGTTGATTACATTCACCACGCGGTGTATGGATCATCTCAGGATGATAAGAAGTCTCCGCATTTGACTATTTCCTTCAGCGACCGCTCTTCTTCTTCCTCTGGTGCAAGTGAAGGTAAGGTGAAGTTCTCTGTGACGTGTTATTTCGCGACGCAGTTCGACGCTCTGAGAAAGACGTGTTGTCCGACGGAGGTGGACTTTGTGAGGTCGTTGAGCCGGTGTCAGAGATGGTGTGCGCAGGGAGGGAAGAGCAATGTTTACTTCGCCAAGTCATTGGACGAGAGGTTTATTATAAAACAAGTAGTCAAAACGGAGCTTGATTCTTTTGAGGACTTTGCAACTGAGTACTTTAAGTATATGAAGGAGTCTCTCAGTTCTGGGAGCCCCACTTGTCTAGCTAAGATTCTCGGTATCTACCAGGTTAGTTACAGTCAAATGTTCAAGAAATCGTCAGGTGGTGGTTAGACGTTTTATAGAAGATCATTGTTATGTGGACACTTAGACAGACCGATTTTTAAAGAAATCGGTTTGAAAAAATCGTTTCGTTCAACTAAACCGATTTTTAGAAGACTTGTTTACAGTAGTCTATGGTTTGAAATGGAATAGTTAATCATGTGATTGATTGGTATGAATGCTATGGCGTGCAGGTCTCTATTAAGCACTCAAAAGGTGGAAAAGAAACGAAAATGGATCTTATGGTGATGGAGAATCTATTCTACAACAGGAGAATATCAAGAATCTATGATCTCAAGGGGTCTGCACGGTCACGGTACAATCCAAACACATCCGGAACAGACAAAGTTTTGCTTGACATGAATCTGCTTGAGACACTACGGACAGAACCAATATTCTTGGGAAGCAAGGCAAAGAGAAGCTTGGAGAGAGCTATATGGAACGACACTAACTTCTTAGCTGTAAGTGATTTTCATTACCCCAACTCCCAAGTCACTTTTGTTGTTTTAAATTTTTGATCAATCTGTTATCTCGTTTTTTTTTTAATTAGACTGTGGATGTAATGGACTATTCATTGCTGGTTGGGTTCGACGAAGACCGTAAGGAGCTGGTTCTTGGAATCATAGACTTCATGAGACAGTACACATGGGATAAGCACCTTGAGACTTGGGTGAAAGCTTCAGGGATTTTGGGTGGACCCAAAAACGCTGCTCCAACCATAATCTCGCCAAAACAGTACAAGAAGAGGTTTCGAAAGGCCATGACCACTTATTTTCTAACGGTTCCTGAGCCATGGAACTCCTGATTGAGTAAAAGAAAGAACACCATTTTTCATCATTCTTTTGTTTTACTGATCTTGATTTTTTCTTTTTACAATAAAAAAAAAAGAAATTGGTTTAAGTAGACGGAACATATATACATGTTGGGACCTGACTGATTGAATTTATCCTTTTTTTTTGTTTGTTTGTTTGGTGTGTGTTGGTTTCTCTTTGAGTCTGGAGAATTGTATATTGTAATTATTGGCTAAACTTATGCCCCTCAGATTGAAAGAAAAATACTAATGATTTGCCTTTTTCTTATTGATCTCTTCCCTTTGCGTTAATTTGTTGTTATTGTTAATTTTATTTATCATGAATTTCCAATTAAACTCCAATTAGGAGTGACTAGTTTCTTTATATATTAGTACTAGTTTAAAAATAAAATTCCATGTGAGATCTCAACATATTTAAAAAAATAATAATAGTTACTATCGACTCATTTCAAACTAAATCATATTTTAAAACTGCTAATTAATTTTTTTTTCTAGACTATCATATTAGATTAACAAACGAGGCTATATTATATTAATTTTAGTTTATCATAGAATTTCAATTCAATTCAATTGATAATAAGTATCTTAGACACCAGTGTTGGTCATTGGAACATTTCAATGTGAGATCTCTAACATTTACTTTCAGATCTTTTACACATGACATATCTAAGGTTATGTACTAGAGACAAGATGTGTAATAAATGTAGAAGATAAAGAAGCTTAGCATCTCTCGTCAGAGTTATGTTTTGTATATTCAGGTTTACGTTATATAATATTATCTAGCTAGATAGAGGATACATTGTTTATATTAAGAAAATACTAGAAGTTTGTTACACACAAGTTGGAGCACATCCGTTTCCTAGTGGCAGTTTTAGTAATTAGAGGATGCAAGAAACGTGGCTTGAGAAACGGATCGGTGTTCTTTTTCTACAAGAAATAAACAAAACCCTAAAAAGAATTGATCACCTCTTGTGCTTTCACACAACCTTCTTCATCTCCAATCCCAAAGCTTCTTCCTCCATTATGAAGCAAACGTTGTCTCTGAATGTTGAGGAGACAAAGAGCTGTGATCTTGTCTGAGAAATCAGAGCCACTCTCACTCTCTTTCCTCAGTTTCTCCACTTTCCACTTCGGTAACCTCAACTTGACGCTAGTCATCACTTCTCTCTCTTCTTCATCAACCTCCTCCTTCTTCATTACCGAGAGATCAGACGATGATCTACGAGACAGCTTCAGATTCTCTAGCCTCTCCTTTGCACTCATCTGGATTCCTGACCGAACCCTCCTCGGTGCTCTCTCCTTCCATGTTCTACCACGTGAGTTTCAATGATTAGATTTCAAACTTTGAAAACATAAAAACCAAAAGATGAAATTGAGGTCTTACCTAGGAAGTTCCACCATGAAATAAAGCCTTTTGGATACCAAGTTCTGGTTAGGATCCAAAGGCTTTGCTCTGATTCCAAAATGCTTCACGGATTCAGATTCCAAGAGAACGTGGCCGGGGAAGTCTTTAACAACCGTACCAGCTCTCACAGGCGTTTGCATCTTGAAACTCTCACCAGTGATCTTCATGATCTTGGCAGTTTTCTTGCTTCCCAAGCTATTACCCATTATAGAAAGATGAGCTTCTAGGTTTACTAATAATGTGTGAGCTTTTGAAATCCACAAAAGAGATATCTATGTAAGAAACTCAGTAGCTCAAGGTGGGTGGTGCGTTAGATCAGATGATTATAGATTATGGGTTTATGGTTGGTTGCTGATGATAGTGAACTATTTTTTTAGGTCAACAAAATGCCAAATCTTCAATAATATATAGAAATGGGAAGACAAAAGTACGTCAAATTTCGCTATCGATCTTTTGAAAAACCAATAACAACCCAAAAACTATGTCTAATCATATTATATAATTTAAATGATTAATTGAAACGGAAAATGTGTACTGTTCTTCACTTGGACCACAGTTTTGAGTATTTTGTGACCTTTGTTTCCGGGAAAATGACTCTTACGTAAATCACTCCGATTAATCAGGAAAGTTTTCGTTGGAGAAACATTTCTTTCGAAAGGCATGTGAATAATGATTGACTTTTTAACGAATTGGAAAACAAAAAACTAGTTTTACTACTCTTTCAATGAACAGTAGCTAAAGCACGTGAACCAATCCCGTGAAGCGAAAACCAATGGCCTTATTTTTATTTTGCCGACAGTTTTTGTTCATTATAGTCCAGAGGGAAAGAGATAATAAACAAATGTTGACCCAAATACAGTTCTCCCAAACCAAACACACACGACCAAGCAGTTATTTTTGAAGACATGTACAACAAATAAATAACAAGAAAATGTGGCTTTTTCTTGGGTATTAATCTCACTACCGCTTACATCTTGATCTTCATCACCAATCTATGATTCATCTCAAGCTATTGCTTTACTAAATTCATCCCAAAGTAATCAAATTAATCTAATTATCATCTAGTTTTCTCTTGAGAAACTTTATCTCTCTAATAATTGACACTTAATTTCTTTTTTTAAAAGTCTAACAAACGACCTTATTAATGATATGAAATCTATAATTAACACAATATTTGTTATTACAAAAATCAATAAATAAATAGAAAAGGTGAGTAAAAAGAGATCGATTCTCGCAACTCTATATACCACCTTCACAAATAATATTAGTCTTCAAACAAAACTCAAAAATCATCACAGAACATAAACATTTCAGATAAACATCCAACCAAATTAAACTAAAAATTAAACCAGAGAGCTTTCTCTGGTAATGAAGTTAATTTTCAAATCTTTTTTATTCATTAAAGAGCTATATATTTTAGCATAATTTTTGAGATGATTTGCGGAGCAGCTCAAGCAAAGAACTAGCTTTCCTCTTAGCTCTCTCCGTACCATCTCTCGATAGTTCCATCAACGGAACAACAGCTCCAAGTTTACCAATCAAGATCAGCTTCTCCTTATCTCTCTTGCAAATAGCAAACAATATCGCCGCCGCGTTCTCCCGGTTCCTAGGCTGATCCTTCTGTAGCAACGCTATCAAACACGGTATCGCATTAGCCCTCAACATCGCGGTCTTAGCGTCTTGGTTACCCGCTAGAACCGAGAGAATAGTCAAAGCTTCAGTGACCATCCTGTGACTCGAGGTATCACTCAGCATTTTCACCAACGGGTTCACAACACCAGCTCTAACCGCTCTTCCTTTGTTCCCTTCGTATATACACAAGTTGAACAGAGCAGTCGCAGCGTCTTTCTTCCCTCTCACGCTACCGTTCTCAAGGAGATTCACCAAAGCAGGTATCGCACCAGATGCACCAATGATAATCTTGTTCTCGTCAGCCAACGAGAGGCTAAAGAGTGTAGCCGCAGCGTTCTCTTTAGCTTCCTCGGTTCCAGCTCTCAGAACTTGCACTATAGACGTGACTGCACCTGCCAGCATGATCAGCTCCTTGTTGCTCTCGTAGATCGAGAGGTTAAGAACGCAAGTGACAGCCTTCTCCTGCGTCTCGACGTCCTCTGACGTCAAGAGTTTCACTAAAATAGGGATGGCTCCAGCTTCAGCAATGAGGATTCTGTTGTCTGAGCTTCGTTTCGACAGAGACCGGATCTCAGAAAGCGCGGTCCTTCGGTCTTGTAGGGACCGTGTCGAGAGCTTCCGAACCAATGCACGTATCTTCGACATGTCGCCTTCACAGTTTTTGGTGTAGCCACCAGGCTGCTCGATGTTGTGCTTAGTGCACCACTGAGAGATGAGGCTTCTGAGGACGTAGTTTGGAGTAAGAGCGAAGTTTCCGAGTTTCTGCTGAGTCTTGGGGCATCTCAGGTTCCCACAGTCTATCCATCTTTGTATGTAAGACCTCTCGTATGTCTGTCCTGTGGAGACAATGACAGGATCCTTCATCAGTTCCAGCGAGATTGGACAAAGAAAATCCTCGGGGATAGTGAGGTTGTCTGATTTTTTCGAGTCGTCATCATTGGTCTTTGTGATTGCTTTCTCTAACCTCTCGTTATCAGCGTCTTTTGATAAGAAGAAAGCTAAGGAAACTGAAGAGCTCTTCCTTCGCGGTGGTGACTCTAACTTCTTCTCATCTGATGAAGGGATGTTGGAGTGTATTGTTTCTGGAATACACTCCAACTTCTCAGTGACTTTTCTCGATGCATCTTTCTCCATTGGCTCGGATAGAGCAGTGGAGAATTTCTTTGAGTTCAGAGATCCGTATCTCTGCATTGCTCTTCTCAACTGCAATCTTGCTAGTTCCACCTGAGATTACAAGACAATATATATAAACCTTAGAAACAGCTTCGACATCAAGAAGGACATAAGTCTGCGTACTCATGAATGAATGAACTTTTTACATGTTCGCGGACTTCGTCAGAGATGTCATAACGGTCATAAGGCAAGTTTCCTAGTGCTTTCTCCAGCTTCCATGTAACACATTGGAACTGGAATGATATTCTCTTCGCAGCACCCTCCTTCACAATCAAGACACATCGAATTTCAGAGACTTTGCTCATCAAGAAACGCTCGTGACAACACAAATGATAACAACATTTAGCTTTCAATCTACAGTGACTACTACACAAACATATCAAGTGACAAACTCTTTGGTACAGAGTAAGCCGGACATTTTATCAGAAACCAAAAACTCAAACTGTACAAAACCAAACCAAAACCATAACTCATAAATACATGAAAAGTTCCTATTTTCTATCCGAAAAATCGAAAGGAAACCGGAAGCTAACCAAAAACCAAATGGATACGTTAATACCCATCGAAACCGAACCGAAAGCTAACCAAAAACTGAAAAGATACCAGAATACAATTTAAAAACTAAAAAAAGTCATATTCATAAATATCTAATATTACAAAGGGATTTAATTATCCAAAAAATGAATTACCTGAATATTTTTTCAGAATTATAAAAAATTATCCAAATTATCAGATATATTATCTAAAAAAATCTCAGTTATCTGATATTTTTGAATTATTCAAAATTACCCAAAACTCTGCTGAAGCAGACCTGAATCTATTTTTTCTGAATATTAGCAGGTTCCTAATATTTTTACTAAAAACGAACCGAAAACGAACCAAATTTTATAAAAACCTCTATACCCAAAAAAGAGACCTATAACTGAAAAACTGAACCTAAAATGGAACTGAAAACCAAATGTTCAAGCTTGCCATGATGAAAACCAATGAATGGATCTTAGGAATTGAGCACCCTAGTACTACATTAAAAAAAAAAAAAAAAAAAAAAGAAGGATTTGAGCATCCAATCTGAGAATCAGATAGTGATATACAAAGTTGAACCTGAGCATTGAATACCAAAACGTGCAAAAGCTTCGTGAATTCGATAACACTCGTTGAGAATGCTTACAGATGATTCGCGAGCCTGGAAACAAGTGGCTGCACTTAGAAGACGCTTCGCCGCTTGAAGCCCCACCACAAGATCAGACCACCAATCACATTCACAAGAAGACGAAGCATCAGATTCCTCCGCCGTCGGCGTCTGCGGAGAATCCCGAATCTCCTCAACCAAATGCGTCAATAGACAAACTCTCCTCGCGAGATCGGCGCAGTCCTTCTTAAACACCCCCGTGTTCGCCGAAATCTCTGCGATCTCAGCGATGACGTCGAGCAGAGAAGCGGGAGAGACGGCTACTCCAGCCATTACGACGTCGCATGTGGATTTTTGAACTCTTGCTCTGACTCAGACGTGCCTGTAACGCTTTTTATGTATCCAACGAGGCCATGTTGCAAAAAAAAAATGAGGATGAGTCGCTACTACGACACCGTTTTTAATGTATAGTTTTATTTTATCATTTTTGATTAATGCAATACAATAAAATAATAGTATAACATTACAAATTAGATAATTGAGAGCGAGATTCGCGGTGCAAGTTGTCACTTTTTCAATAATTACGATTTGTATTGCAACCAGACTTATATAGTGGAAACAAACCACATTTCAAGAAAGAAACATCTTTTTTTATTTATATAAAGGAATGGTTTATTGTGTGCTTGGCTGTGAATATGACTTTATATAAATATTCTAATGGGTAGTAAGGAATAAAGGAAGAAAATCAGACCAATATGTGTCATATAAGTCTTTAATGGTAATAAAAAGTCAAATTTAGTTATTTTTCTCTATGGAAAGCAAGTTAAGATAGATAAGTAGATAACATTTCACTTGTGATTCATGAATCATTTGGTAAGTAATATGCTAGATGCATTGTATTGACCATGTATACACTAAACCAAAAGGTGAAACAAAATCTTTGCCTTTGTAATTATAGCTGTCCTTCTTTTTTAAATAACTTCTTATGTGTAATTAATTATAAGTTATTTTATCATTGATTTGTTACATTTTCTGGCTTACACTAAGCCAAAAGTGAAACAATATAATTTCTTTGTGATTATAGCTATCCTTCTTTTCTTAAATAATTTCTTATGTGTAATTATAAGTTTTTTTTTTGTAACTTAAAATTATAATTATAAGTTATTTTATCATTGATTTGTTACTTTTTATGGCTTACACTAACCAAAAGGTGAAACAATATATTTTCTTTGTGATTATAGCTATCCTTCTTTTCTTAAATAATTTCTTATGTGTAATTATAAGTTATTTTATCATTGATTTGTTACTTTTAGAAGAAAAAATTCTGTCTTTAACACTTTTTTAGGAAAAATATCTATTGTAAAAGTACTTTTGTGATTTTCCAGGGCCGCATTATTAATACCTTTTAGATTTTCTTCACGAGATCCAAGACAAACTCATTTGAAAGACATGATAGACAGAGAGTACAGACTATGACTACATTAAGCATTTTCTCACAAATATAATTAATGCCACTAGGTAATAAATCCAACCAATCATAAATAAAAATGTATACCAAATAAAATGCTTGATCCAGTACACCCTGCAGTTTGGTGTTTGTGATACTAGAGGAGCTTATGTGTCTCTCTTTGAGTTTCCATGCTTAAGCATCAAGTATGTTGATTTGCTATTATATCTTTAGTACATAATATAATTAATAATCAGAAGTTGATCAAAAAAAAAATAATAATAATTAATAATCAGAATACTGGGAGTGAATGATTTTTTTTTAAAAATACTAGAACTTTTGGTCATAGTGTTTTAAGGATCTATTGTGAGTCTTAATAATAAATTTATTATGTGGGCAACTATTGCTAATCATTTAGGCATTTGGTCGAAATTTTATCAAGAGGACTCTGATCAGTACATCTGGATTGTGTTATATGCAATAATTTTTGCGAGATATGTAATCATATATATATTTGTTCACTGTACATTCAAACACTGTCGTCAAAGGACCCCTCTATCGTCTCATTCTATTTCCAGGTTTGCTCTAAATCAGTGGCGGAATTAGCACAGAACCATGGTCGTCATTTGACCCATGCGAAAAGAAAAATTCCCTCTATTTTGTAAAGAAAAATCTGAAATAATTAGCATACTAACCCATATAAAACACATTAGTTATCAAACTGACCCATGTCAAAGAATCTGATGCCTCCCGCCACTGGTCTAAATTACCAACGATTCTCTTGACACCAAAACGAAACTACCTTGGAGTCAGACGAGCTTTTGGGGAGTTACAATAGTTACAAGGTTAGCTAGCTCCTTACCTGTAGTAGAAGATACCATAGTGATTTGGCTTTGGGGTGGTTTCTCCGTGGACAATGCCACCTTAAATCATTTTTTTTAGTCTTTATCATTTATTCGCCTTTATTTTAGTAGGCGCCAGTCTTCTTCATCTAACCGCATTGCATCAATATGGATCAAATAATCCATTGGATGTAGATTCTGAGAGAGATGTGTGTCCTAATAGAGACACCAAGTCATCAAACCAAACTTTTAATGTCAAATGATCACTACGCACCTATTTTTCTTTTCTTTTTTTTTTTTTTTGCAAAAGAACGCACAATATTTTTCATGTCAATATGTAATGCTATTACAGTTATTCATCGCAAGAATACTTACGTGCTATATATATATTGCAAAAAATAATAATTCAAATTAATTAAAATAGTTAGTTTATTTTGGGGGTCAAGAAATAGTTAGTTGATTAAGTACTCATAAAAACTATTGTTTTTATTTTAGGGTAAAGAATTAGTTAGTTGATCCAGCAATAGTCTTTTGATTAAGGAATAAAAAATCAATAATAGTAGTAATAGATTCCATTTTAATTTTGTTTTAAGTTTCAAAAGATTCTTAAAATCTCGATAAAAGACCACATATGTTGTAAAAAGATAACTAAATTTAATATTCTTCCAAAAAAGAAGATAGATTTCCTTTTGCTAGGAGAGACTTAAATTGCTTTTGCATAAAAAGATAAGTATAGTTTGGAAGAAGATGAACATACTTCTCCATTTCAAGTGTGTTAGTTCATTACTGTCGTGGAAAGCATCCATTCAAAACGTGCACCCCATTTTCTTCTCTCTGATAGCTAATATATTACGGCTTCACTGAACCGATTACCGGTTAACTTATACCAATGGTTCCACACGAAAAGAAACCTGACATTTGATTAAGAGAATAGTTGATAAAAGAGTCTGATGCAAATCAGCGGAACATTTTCAATTCGGGATTAAAAATTTCAAAAATCATTTTATTACCAAGTGGTAGGTATATATGAAGATGTGCACAAACAAATACATAATTTGAATAGTACTTTGACAAAGAGTTTTCCTTAATCTCATCTCACAGTACATTTCTTCACTGAAAAAGAAGAAGTGTTTCTTGACTCGTTGAACCATGGTTAGAGGATCCGCTAGGTTCTTGAAGGGAGCCAACTGGCAAAGAAGTCACGGTCTTTATCGGGACGAGACCGATGTTGAGGTCAGGCAACCGGCTGTTTCCAGAACTAGCATTAGCCTCAGAGCAATTGGTACTTGAAACGGGTAATAGTTTCATATCACATGATTCAGATACCGAAGAAGATTGATCACTAATAATATCGGTTTCATGTTTCTTATACGAGGCATTGATGAATCGTCTAGAAGTGTAGTTGGTGTGATGGTAGATACGATGATTAGTTGGATCGATTCCCATTTTCATGAGTTTCTTCTCTAAGTAACTTTCCCAATGGATCCTTACTTCGTCGTCGGTTCGTCCAGGCAATCTTCCCGCTATCAGTGACCATCTGAAAGCGCACCATCAAAATCTTATTATTACAAACATTCACATTATGGTATATTTTTATAATAACGCTCGAAATTGAATTAAAGAAGAAGAATGAAAACCTATTGCCAAGAAGTGCATGAAGCTTGAGGATGAGATCGTCCTCGTCTTTTGAGAAGTTGCTTTCTTTAAGTTCTGGCTTTGCGTACTTTCTCCCTCTATACCTCTTGGCACGGTGCAGCATTCCTAAAACATGATTAGGGATTAAATTTCACAAAGTAAAACGACATTTGTTGCAAACTCACTCGTGCACATGTACATATATGTAATCTATGACTTCTATACCGATCTTCAATTATGAAGAATTTGGTCATATGAAAGACAATACACAATATGGAACAAGAAACGTTACCGGAAGGCCGAGAGAGAGCGCCGTGGCTAATTTTGTTCATTTCTTCTTCAAAGGAGAGACTGGTAGGTTTCTATTGTTAGTTGATTGATTGTGAGGTTGTTTACGAGAAGCAATTGATATATAGGGGGATGATAGCTATGTGGATAGAAGTTTGACTTGGACCGGTGGGTTGAGAGAAGCGTGCATGGTCAAATCAATAATAGTTGGACGAGGAAGAAGAAGAACACATCATGATATGTGTTAAATGGTCCCACATTTATTCAATTCTAATAGACATTACCACCACGGTTATGCTCACTGACCCGTAGACTCATTAATGTGGAAAGAGCTTGCATTTAATATGCCTTACCTATATCATTCCAATCCAAACCTCTCTCGGATCCATATTTTTAAAAGGTACATACTTTCTCGCAAACTATATGGTTTTGATAGTGTAGAAAAAAAGATCTTTACCCAGACAGATAACTTTGTGAACTAGGAACTTTACACCAATATAAATTTATTCAATCAGTTATCCGGTTTGGAAAAAAAAATTAATAAAAATAAATATTAATACAAAATATCTGTTAACATTATGAATTGATAAAAAATTATACCCAATGAATAAAAATTTATTATATAACAAAAAATAATTATGAACTGGCAAAATAAATACAATTGGTAGAAATATATCCAGAATTACAAAATCAGTTCATTAGTCTCGTACATATTTTGTCCAATTATTTCAGCAAAAAATAGGAAAAAAAGATATTTCAGCAAATAAAATAATGAATATAAGAAGATATTTTGTAAGTGGCTCAAAATTATTTGGGAATATAGATAACTGATTATATCCGGAAGTTGAAGAGAAATGTCAAATTATTGAGAGACGCGATAAATTGAAAGAAAGGGACAAACTACAAAGTGTGGGTGCAGGACACGGATAAGATCGAAGAAACACGAGTATTCAGTTGAATTGACTGGTGGTTAGAGAGTCCGAGGGATTTTGTTTAATCATTCACCTCTTCTTCCCCTCTCTCACTTACCAGTTATCACCTACCCAATTTCAACCGTATTAAATGTATTATAGGACCCGTCAAAGCCCATCGTTATTAGCCCAGTTACATAGTAATCAGATTTCTTGTTTTTTTGTGTGTGTTAATAAACCGGAAATTGTAAAAACTGTAACATAACCGGTCTAAAACAGATAAAGAGCAGTAGCATCATGTAAACATCATCGGGGTAACCAAGTTCATGTGTTCTTAGAAACTGATCCAATACAACAAAAGGAAGAAGACGAGCTTTTTTGTATTAAACGGATAACTCAGTCTGAGAGACGAGAATGCCATCAGTATCAGCATAAACCCATTCACCATCACAAATCCGAGTCCCTGCAATATTAACTGGAACTCGTTGCTCTCCAAGTCCTTCCTTGCTCCAAGGTAAGTACAACCCTTTGATCTCATAGCTCACAGACTTCCGCAGTGGTCACAAACGCCATCTTCTTCCTTTTTCTCTGAGCTATGAGATCAAAGGGTTGTACTTACCTTGGAGCAGATCAAAACCCAACCAACCTTTGATAAAGCTATGTGCTACCAAATCCCTTGAATCAAGATTATCGACCCCAATCCATTGCCCTTATAACATTATTTTTTTAAGAACCACCTTGCTTCTTCAAGAGACAGAAACTTCATGCAACAATTCTTTAAGAATCACCTCCCCTTTATCTAGCTCACCAGCAAATTTCCTCAAGAAAAGCTCCCAACATTCTCTATCAACTTTCCCGCTCTTAACAGCCATCGACACAACCTTTATTAAGGGATATGTATATCCCACATTGGAAAATCAATGGGACATTAAGTAATATATAAAGGGTTAGGGCCAATCCACTAATTGCCAATTGATTTTGAGTTGGAAGCCCATAATAAACCCGAATCTAACATGGTATCAGAGCCAGGTTTCACGGGCTTCACAATCTAGGTCCGTAAGATACATATCTTACGGCCCAACATATCTCTAATAACCTTAATCCCATCCTCTTCTTTCCCTGACTCCTGCAACCCCTCGAACAATATCAAGAACGTCGTTTTATTAGGAAAACAGCCATTCTCCAGCATCTCTTCAAGAACTCTCTCACACCTTCCTTAACATTCCCCTTCTTTCGTAAAAAAAAACTTATCATGAGATTTGATTGTTAAGGTTTAATGTTGCTTGTCTCTTTAGAAAAAAATCATTTTAGATACCAGACTAAGGGTTTAGTTATATTTTGTTCTCGGAGACAATTACATTTTTGATTAATATTGTTATTATATCACCACCAAAACATAAGTTCCACACAAAAACAATGTTTTTGAGATTTATCTCGGATATGCAGTCATTTATATCTTTCTTTGTGGAGTAAAACCTCCCTTACTACACATATCACATTCCATAATTCTACGTTGTTTTCTGTAGAATTACATAACCGTATGTATCCCCATCCATCTTCCTGAAAAATCTTATCACTTGACCATCTCAAAAGGTCTCATCATCATATTGTCTTCGTGATCCAATATCTACAAATCAAAAATATATATAATTAGCTTCCATCGAAAACGGATTAAGAAAAACTAACTATTTTAATTTTAATCGACTATAACTTACATGGCAATGGTAGACGTAGCCTGGCTCTTGAGTGGCGTCGAAGGAGTAATAAGACTCGTTGGAGTGAACGTAAGAGAACCTAACGAGGATCTTCGTTACATGTCCCGGCATCATCTTGAACACGTTTTTCCATCCCCGCTCGTGTGCCGTCACCGCCGTCTTATTCCCACGTGCGTACTTGCTGATCTGGCACTTCACGGCGTCGTTTTTCTCCGTCATGCAGTCCGTGAACTTCTCAGTCTCCACTAACGCCGTTTGCTCCAGTACTTTGAACAGTCCCAAGTGAATGTGTAACGGATGGTTATCTTCCGTCAGATTAATCACTTCCCACACCTCGCTCGTGCCGATTTTTGGAGTTTCCGTTACAGGAGCGTTATAAGGCAAGCCGTTGATGTATAGATGTGTCGGCTCGTCAGCGCTCGACACGTACTCGAACATAGCTATGTAACGCGTTCGGACCGATTTTGACACGTCAGCGTGCGGGTATTGGACCAGCTTTGTCGGCATGGATGACGTGTCAGTTTCTGATTTGTGCTTGATTGTGAACTTCATGACTTTGCTGTTCTCGTCTGTCACGGGGTCTCCCGATGGGTAAGGATAAGGTGCGTTGTTGGCTAGTATCGCCGTCTTCGACGTTGACTTTGAGAAGTCAACGACGACGTCCACGATTTCAGACGGAGCGAGGAGAACCGATTTGGTCGAAACCGGTTTAGCTAGATAAGCCGAGTCCGAACCGATGACGATGAAATCGAGACCGTTGGAGAAGAAGAACCGGAAGAATCTAGCGTTACTAGCGTTTATGATTCTGAACCGGTACTTGCGGCGGCGGACGGTTAGTCTCGGCCAAGCTTTCCCGTTCACGACGATCGCGTCGCCGAAATACTCCGGCTGCCACTGCGGATGAATCGTCGGGTTGTTCCCGGTCGCGTTCATGTAAATCGAACCGTCTTTGCGGAAACTCCGGTCAAACACGATCAACGGCCGGTCAAACTCGCGACCAGTGGGTAAGTTCAGAGGCGTTTCGACAGAGCTGTGTCGGAGAATGTAAGCACCTAACAAACCTGCGAGAAGGTTGACTCTGGTCAACCCGGCAGCGTGGTCGTGGTACCACATGTTACCAGGCTGTTGCTTGTTGACGTAATGGTACGTCGGTTTAGTCCATTTGGTTCCGGTTTCTTTAAAACCGGCGGTGAACCAGGAATCAGCGTTACCGTCGCTGGAAGGTTCGTGGATTCCGCCGTGTAAGTGAACCACCGTGGGAATGCCGCCACGTTTGGCGATGGCGGGGGAGATTGTTGGGTCCCAAGGGAGGATGTGAGATGAAGGGAGGTGATTTCGCCACGTCACGTAGGTGGAGACGCCATAAACGGCTTCGATTGTAGGTCCGGGGACTGTTGCCTTGTGCTTCGATACACCGTATGCGAACACTGGCGTGGCAGGCAAATCTCTGTGGAATTTCTGTAGTTTGGAGAATATTCAAAATACAAATCATTCGATTGATTAGCAAACTAATTAAATAATTTAAAGTATGGGAGCATAATTAGCTAAGCCTAAGTGGGAGAATGGTAATCATTATTCAATGGTTAGTGGGTTACTAAGTTGCTAAAGCTCTAATCAAAATGTATATGCTAAAAGAAAAGAAGAAGAAAAACAAAGAATGTATTATTTGATGTTGTTCATAGTGCAATTAATCAAGAACAAGTGTCAAGAGAGAGCCAAGAATATTAAATCTGACTAGTCATAAAAGAAAGAGCATTGATTCGTCGGTACTAAAAATATTAGATATTTTCCTAAGAGAACAAATAAGTGAGGACAAGAGTGAAACGAATCTATTCTAATAACTTTATCAACGAGGAGCCGTAGCCACCTAAAAAGCGATTAGCCTCACTAATCTCTATGATTGCTAGTACTAATTAGTTCAAACTCAAAATTAATTTAGCCTTTTTCTTGCATGTAATACAGATGTATATCACCGAATGGTGGATGGTATGTATTTCCATCTAAATATTTTGGCCAATTATAGCCTCACGACATAAATGGAGATGATCTGGTTTCCCACGAAAGACTTGACAGTAAATCAAATTTAATAACAATACTAAAAATAGCGTCAGGAAAAACAAGAAAAAGGAAAGAAATAAAAAAGAAAATACCCATTTCTTGAAGAACATGCCGATTTGAAGAGATTTGGGTTTGAGAACGCCATTGACGATGTGGAAGCCATGAAGAGTGGGAATATGAGGAAGCTTATCCACGAACATCTCTAGCTTCTCAATATTGAACAGTCGTTCCTCTGGCTTCGTGCCTCCTGCGTCTCCGGCCACGAACCAAGTCATTGTTACGATGAGCAGCAACATCACTCTGGTCATCGTTTTCCGACAAAGCACAAACCCCATGTCTTTGTTTTTCTTCACTAGTTGTGTAAATATGTTGGAAGAAAAGTCTAAAAGTTGAGAAGAGAAGTTGAACAAGTCCTTTGGGGTTTTGTATATTTATACATGTGAATCTGTGGTGTGTGATAGCTTTATGCCCTTTGCTTTGAGACTCTTGAGTCTTCGATTTTGTTTTGTATATGTAAAGTCTAATGTTTTTTTTTGGTATATATGTCATATATGTGTAAGGAATATAACCACAATTTAAAACTTTCTCGGTTTATTTGTACATGATGTGTTTTAGATTTTTTTCCTTGTCTTCAAGATTATTTGATTTTTTAAAGATTTCTATGCAGATTTGGTCGACGAAGTTCAAAAGCTACAATGTGGTTAATTTCAATTGTACTAGTATCACTAGTTAAAGATTTTAGTCCCATTGTAAAACTTTGATTTTTTTTTGTTCTAATTGATTACATGATTCTCATTCAAGTGTATTAAGAAGACTTTCAATGACCGTTTGTATTTTTAATATACAGAAATGAACATTTGTGTTATTCATTTTTTTTATTAAATTGAATTACTTTCAGCTGAATATTAAATAATTTTTTTTGTTGATCAAATCTATATTAAATCACTTATCTTGTAGAATTTAGTCCGGGAAATTTTTCAAGAGAATATGTGCATTAGAGCATCTCCAATGTAAAACTTCATTTTTTTCTCTAAAATAAAGTTAAAGTAAAAATGGAGTAAAATTGCTTTAACCCTACTTCATTTCCCACTCCATAATAGATTGATGAACAAACAAAAAATAGATTACTTCATTTATGGAGTAAATTTCATTATAGAGTGAGATATAGAGTTGGGTTGGACTATTCCTTACTCCATATTTATTTTTACTCCATTTTAGAAGAAAAAAAAGAGTAGAGATGAAGATCCCCTTAGAGCAAAGTTCCCTTCAGACAATTAATTCGATCAACTCCACTAAGCTTTTTCAAGTTCGAATAGCAACAATGTTTTTTAGTAATGTGCTAATGTGGTTAGTCTATACTACAACGGCTGGGTTGTTATTTACTAAATAGAAACAATCTATTAGTTCATTTATCATTCAGGGAACATTAAGAATACTATAGTATATACTCCTGGCTGAGAGTGTTGAAAATTTGGTGTGTTCTAAAATCAAGTTTTTTTCAGTTTTAGTTGACTTTTTTTGTCATTTGAGGATTTCATTGATATTATGAAGTCTTGAGTCTCACAAAATCAGCAAAGGTTAATATTTCTTTTGGGAACAAGTCAAAACTATTTTTGAGATATAATAAATTACTTTATAAATTTCTGAATATTTAGGACAAAGTTTGAATAATCGGATAGTTTTGTATTAACTTGGGGTAATTTAAGAACAAAAAAATCAAACCAAATCCGACTTTGTAAATGTTTGAATATTTGTCGGTTATTAATATACTACTACCTATAAATAATCAAACCAAAACTGAAAAGATAAAACCTGAATAATTCCAAAAGAGCGTAATTGAACTACTCAATTTTTTTTAAACTAATATTCCCTCATTTTTTAAATATAAGATATTTAGATAAATACACATATATTAAAAACATTACTTTTTGTCTTAAAAATATCATCAAAATTATAAATTAATAGTATTCAATCGATTACAAAATAGATTATTAAATATAATTGATTACACATTTTTTAATAAAATAA
The DNA here is from genome assembly GCF_000309985.2 of Brassica rapa. Classification (NCBI taxonomy): domain Eukaryota; kingdom Viridiplantae; phylum Streptophyta; class Magnoliopsida; order Brassicales; family Brassicaceae; genus Brassica; species Brassica rapa. The sequence continues at coordinate 25,188,443 of NC_024801.2, forward strand.
AAATTATCTAAAAATGAAAATATTTTATATATATTTTATATATTGGAACATCAAATTATTTATAAAAATTTAGAAACTGAAGGGATATATACCTAAATAGCCATGTCCGACAAGGAAAGCAAAAACAATGCTGGTAACTAAGAAATTGTTTGCTAACCGGAGCCAAAACACCGCTTCAAAGCAAATAAAGCCGAAAACCAATCATCACTAAATAAAATTGACCAGATCGAGAGCTGAGCTGAAAAAAAAAAGAAGAAAAATGAAACCCACGCAAAAGCATTTTGGCTATGCCACACTGTCAACAAATTCTGGAGAGTTGAAAGTAAGAAACAGTACCTTTCATAAATTCAAGTGACCTGAAGGGTAAGAAGAACAAGACAATTGTTATTTGGTTGTCTTCGGCCTATAATAAGAGTATGGGTAGAAGAAACACATGATCGTTGTGTAGAACAAAAGAATGCCCATAACGAGAGACATGCTAGTCTACTATAGATTCTTCTTTGTAAGTTGGCCCAATAGAAAAAAAGGGAACCGAATCGAATTATGAAAATCAGTAGAGCGGTTGAGAAACTATACACTGGGTCCGATTGGTAATGGCTGTAGCTTTAAATATTTTGTTGTAGAAAAAAATCTGTAGACTTTTTGCTGTGGCTTTAGATTTTATTGCTGTAGAATTTTATTGAAGCACTAAAAAATTGCTTTGGATATTTGGCTCTGCAGAGCACTTGTACAGCTGTAGGATATTTTAAGAGCTGTGGTTTCAAAAAAAAATTTAAAGCTTGATTGCTCTGAATTTGGTGCTGTGGAAATAAATAGAGCTGTGGACAGCACTTACAGCAACTACCAATCACCCCCACTATCTCAAATATCTGAACCAAACCTGAATTCTATGCAGCCACAATAAATAATACGAATTAATCCCAAAAAAACTACATACCTAAATGCAGTTAAATATAGAGCAAATTTGGTATTTATCATTTTTAGTTTTTATTTTTAAAATAATAACCAAAAACTAAAATAACCAAATAAGTTTTGCAATGACCAAATGACAGTTATATCTTCATTTATAATTTTAATTGATTATTTATTAAATGTATAAATAAAAATATTTAAAAAATCAAAATATCTTTTTCAATTTTTGTTCATTTTTAGAAAACAAATTTTCTTAAACAAAAGATTATGAATCTCTTTCTGAATGCGTATAATATCTTACCGAGTTTGAAAAAATTGAATTCAAGACTGAATTCATGTGTTAATAGGTTTTTTTAATGTAACTTGTATGCAAATTTAGGAAAAAATTGTAAATATATATGTCATTTTTTCTCAATTTTATCTGTATGCATATTTAAGAAAACATTTCTCAATCTATAACATCTCTTGAAAATTTACGAAGATGCTTTTAAATATGTATAATATTTTTATAAAATTTAGATATCAAATTCATGAATGTCTTCGCTGAAATAAAATCATGAATGTGTTCCGAAAACTTTAGGAAGATGTTAAACATGTTTAAAATATCATATAATATATATATAATTCTAATACAGAATGTATTCCACATTATGAAAATATTATACATAATTATTTTCCTAAATTTTAGAAAAATCTTAGACTTACTCAAGAAGGAATTTCTAAACGCAAATTCAAGAATATATAATACATTTATGAAGGTTTTCCTAAACTTAAATTCATCAAGATATTATACATAGATATTCAAGAAAGATTCCTAAACTTTAAAAAAAAAGACAAATCGTTTATTAAAAAAAATAAGAAAAAACATTCGACAAAAAAAATTGTTCAAAAATATTATAAATTTTTGTTTTTGAAAAATTTATCTATAGAATAAAGTTATATAATTATCATTTACCTTTTTAATGAAATATGTTTTGGTCATTTTAATCTTTAAGAGCTATTTTAGTAAAAACAAATAATTTAATTGATATTCTAGGGTGTCTCTTTTAAATATATCCACATAAGAAACTGATTAAAAAAAATATTTTAGTGAAACAAAACAAGCAGATAAACTCGTGCAGTAAACGAATTGTATCATGAGAAACGCGATTTCTAACTTTCTGAAGTCTCATTAACTACTAGTGACCCGAAAGTTTTGTTACGGTTACTCTTAAGCCTCTCTTAGGTAAGATTTAATCTTATCATTCACAACATTAGGGACTTTCTAAGTTACCAATCTTTTTAATAAAACTCTAAAACCTACTGATGACAGAAAAGGCAAACCAAAGCCCTAATGATACACGCGATCAATAATAAATAATGAAAATACTACTTGCTTCTTCCTCTATGCATATTATTACCACACAAAAAAAGGAGTAAAACGTTAAGTACTATGTGCGGTGGATAGTAATATTACAATGATACTTTATTTATTACATAACGGTGCAAGCGTTGGGGTTCTCGTCGCTAAAAAGAGACATGATCACGTCGTCTGGAGCTCCAGGCAACGGCTGAGACTGCTCAGACTTCCTCACATAACCGGCCGGAGCTTTCTTGTCGTAGACTCCCACTGCATATGGATATGCAACCACGTTGTATGGAACATACGGCCACATCTCCGCCTTTTTCCCTGTTCTTTCGACTCTCTTCAACACCTTCTTCGGCTCCACGTACCCACTCACCGTCACTTTGTGTATTTTCCTGTTCAGCTCCACCGTTTCCACCCCTGCGCCATTATTAGATTCATTTCAATGGCTTGTTTTCATAAATTATAGAAATGGTTTTGGTTTTTAATTAGGTATTATGGAATTAAAGAATTAAATATTACGGCAAATAAATTATTTATGATCTTAGGAGCTAGCAGGAGCTGGAAATTGGAACCTTTCATGGAGGAAACAGCGTTCTTGACTCTGCGTTCGCAGCCGTCGCAGTCCATCTTCACCTTTATATTCACCGTCTGCCACCAAAATAAGAAAATGTTAAGCAAAACTAAAAAAGGTAAAATATTAATTAGGCTTTGAATAGATTAGAAACATTTTGAGTAGCATCGTTATAAATTATATATGACCTGCTTGACTTTACGCTTCCTTCTTTTTCGAGAGACGTGGAAGTAGTCGGAGATGTATTCAGAGAGAGAATCAAGAGCTCCCATTTTCTCTCACAAGACTCAAGAGAGATCAGAGATGCATATATTATCGACTCGACGACCATATATATATAGTTGATGACTTAATGAGCAAGCAGTGTGCCGAAGATTTGTACATCAATAAGTTATAATTAAATTCATATTATTCCTAAAGTGTGATTATGGAGGTGTTTATAACTAAGAGGTGGCCCTCTAATGATGTGTTCCTCCAAATATCACACGGCGGACAACGAGGCCGTTGTTGGGGCTTGTTCACACGTCTCGGACAAAAGTATAATTTCTGTTTCATATTAGATGAACTACAATTTAAAACTAAGTATGGAATAAACAAAAGGGTGATTATTAAATGGAGCATGTAGTTAGAATCTGCAACTAAATTAAGTGATAGTTTTCTTATGCTCACAATGTCATCTATCTATCCGTTGCTATGCTTGAGTCATAAAACAATATCACGGGATTAGAGGTCTTTTCCTATTCACATCACCTCACAGTTCACATGCGTCAAATTTAATGCATCGGTAATGGCAATTATTGTTGTCTCGATCTTTCTTTTGACCATCTTAAACTTTTCTTTTGGTTTGTGCTAAAATGGGTCTAGCTAGAGATTACAAATTTGGTTATGATTATTAAACCCTATACCTATAGCTATGTCGGTATGTACTTCCCATAATATATGATATTATTTTTGTAAAAGTTAAATTTATTTGATCTTTGCAATCATTTAGTATACTGTATATTATACAATGTTTTATTTGTTATTTTTTACGTCTGTTTTATTTGTTAAATTATTTTCTACTACATTCCATTCATTTTATTCCTGTCCTATGTTTTCTTAAACTTTTCACTTTTAAGCAAAATATTTGATAATTAGCGAAAAAAAGTTTTAAGTTTATGGGATACTTGTCATTGACTCATTGTTTATTGTAAACAACACAACCCTTTTTGTTTAGCTGTTTTGCTATTTTGAATTTATAGAAGATTTCGAATGGATGATAAATAGTGTTTATAGATAAACCAATCAATCACACATTCAATCATAAAGTTTAGGTAAGAAACAGTACAAGGGAATAGTAATGGAACTAATTAAAGAAGTAAGAAAGGAATGTATAGCGATTTAAGGGCAATGATTCCATGAGAAAATAGGGTATGTGGGGGTCCGATTTTAAGAAGTAGACAACTCAAGAAAACTATTCATGAAGTCTATATATAGTTTGAATAATAAGTTATAAGCCCCTCCACATCTTTTTTTTGTTTGCATTAATATATACATTTTGCTTGTCTTTATACTTTCCACCTAGAGCTGGGTTGCGGGTTAAACCCGCCCCGCTGACCCGCCAACCCGCGGGTAAACTGATTTTTTTTACTCAAAAAATTTGACCCGCTTGACCCGCAAGAAGAAAATATGAAATCCGCACCCGCCCCGCTAAAACCCGCGGGTGATCCGCTAGACCCGCGGATAATACTAATAATATTAAAAATTATTAATTTAAATATTTTTATTAAAATAACAATAAAATTTAATATTTTAAATATTTTTTATCAAAAATAACAATAAAATTTAATATTTTAAATATTTTCTATTAAAAATAATAAATATTAATCTATTTATAATTAAAATTAAATTATTTTTAAAAAATTTTCTATTTAAAAATAATATTTAAAAAAAAAAATCTTTTTTTTTTAGTTTTTGCGGGTTGGCGGGTACCCGCACTGAATTTTGGCTGACCCGCACCCGCCCCGCATAAAAATCACTCAATCCGCACCCGCACCCGCGAACCAAATTTTTCAAATCACTCGACCCGCACCCGCCCCGCAGCGGATCAAATGGGGCGGGGCCCGCGGATAATGATTCATATTCCCAGCACTATTTCCACCCTATAAACTTCGTTGGCATTTTCTTCTCTTACACCCTAATTATCACATTCTTAGTAGACCTCTTTTTCCTTTTTACAAAGTTATATTTTTCTATGTTTTCTCTTCCAACTATAATACCCATTTTTGGTGAGGAGGGAGGGTACAAGATAGTTTGTTTACATCACAAAAAGTTAATTACAACTTTATTTTGTATAATTTGTATTAATCTAAAATGGAAATGGTTTGTCATCTATAAGTGTTAGCACTCGATTGATGTCCCTTCATCTCAATAAGTTGAAATGGTTTGTCATCTCAGTGTTAGCACTCGATTGATATTAAGAAGTTTCCCACAATCACACACGATATATAAAACATCTGAACCGAAGCTCAAGTGACCAAATATGGCGCATACGTAAAACTTTGCACACAGTGAAATTAAACCATCGTGACTGTAACGAGTTTACGTACTGGGCCCTAGATCCAAATATACTTCTGTACCACCACGTGTGGGTTAATGTTACCTTATCAGTATATAAATTTGAGTAATACTTTTACCGAGGCAATATATACCATTTTAGGATCGTAAGAATATATTCACCATATCAACCTTATAAGGTACTCGATAAGAGTAAAGTTCTTCCACATAGGCAAGAAGGCATCACATGATCTCCATGGTTTTTGAAATTTTACCTTTTATTAAAGTATCATACAAGAATTTGACCCCACCCAAAGAAAACAACAATATGCTAAAACGAAGGTTACCGATATAAAGTTAATTCCAAAAAGGATTATCCTGATATAGTCAATGAAAAAACATCTCAGCATCAAGCAATCGACGGCTATTTTTTTTGTTTGAACTAACTATCGACGGCTATTATATAGTACACTTAAAATAGCATTTAGCATAGCCTGCCTTTTTAGATATTTTTAATCAGGGAGTTAAACATGATTTGATTTACTGGTAGCTTTGTCGCGAACATGATACAATAGTAAACCACAAAACATTGTAACAAAGCTACATATACTAGAGTATAGAGAGTAGAAATATAGTAACAAACAATTTATGACCGTATAGTCTTCCTGTCTAAGCTGCTTTGTTATTACCGGAGGATATGAGTTTGCTTTCGGACAACTTCAAGATTATGAAAAAGCAATATCAGAGATCAGACCACGATTCCGACAACTGTGTTTGTGCACTTTTGCTAGGAAAGAAAACAATCTCTACCTGCTCAGATATCCTGTAGTTCGGTATGATTTGGATTATTATTATTTATTTTTTAAACTAACCGATTAACAAACCAAACCGATATACAAAACATGTCGAATTGAACCGAGCTAACAGATTATCGAATTAATAACCAAAACATTTTTAAAATTATTGAATTGAACCAAAACCGCAACCAAAATATTTCCCTCTCTATAAGAGAATCTTCCCTACAGCAGAGTCGCCAAGAGAGATGTCCTCCTTTCCGAGCGAAGCAGAAGAATGGAGAGAAGAAGACAATTGTTTTTTTTTTTTGAAACTAAGAAGACCATTATGTTTATGAAGGAAGTTACGAATACAGATACAAGAAGGTAGACGACAACTAATGAAATCTACCAGCCGCTTTATAAATACAATCAGCCGTCAAAGAATTAAAACCATTACAGACATTAAAACATTGTAAACTCGTATCGTGTCCGTGTGTATAACTGATTCCAACACTCCCCACCATTCTCCTTCTTCACTTGCACTGATTAGTTTCTGAACTCAAATCATCAAGAAAATTCGTTACCGTCTCATCAAGCTTCTTACCCTGAGGTCCACCTTTAACAACGTTCACATCACCCCACTCCGAACAAGGATCAGTCCACCAGCTACTATGGCTCCTCGCGCACCAAGCTCCAGGAGTCACCCTGTAACGTCCCCGTTTCAAGATCTGTCTGTCAACCATGTCCAAAACCGGATCGTCTTTCTTGAACTGCCTAGCGAAAGCTGCTCCGCTCTGAGCCATCTGATCGTAATCCGATACGCTGAGGAAGTGTGGCTCCATCTTCGGCGGACTGTCCCATATCATGTAACGCAAGTCACCGTTGACTATCGTGTTACTAAACTCGGGAGCGTTGCAGATAACAGTGTGGAAGTAGCATTCTTCAGAGAGGATCACGTTGTTGAAGTACATGAGGAGGGTTCTTGGTAGATTGTCCCAACCGAAGATGCAATACTCCAAGAAAGATCTGCTTAGTACGATCCACGGCGAGCCTGCGTGATATATTATAAATTAGAATGAAGCATATAAAGGGCTTATGTAGTTCACATAAGGTTATAATATTTTGCCTGTGAAGACTTTGAAAGCATCTGGTGTTGGTCGCTTCTCGGTAGCAGTGAAGAGCTGTGTTCTTCTGGCTAAGTATAGTGCTGGATCCACAACAATAGGCTTGATTCTCTGAGATCTATAGAAAAATAAATGAAACTATTCATGAGTGTTAACATTGCAAGGGATTGAGAAAAAAAGGAGAGTCTATGATACTTACTCTTTCCAAGAAAGATCACTAGTATGATCAATGAAGTTGATGCTTCTGTTCACCGAGGCAAACACATGAGACAGGTCTGAGAACAAACATGAGTGGAGAAAACGTTACTTTTGAAATCAAAGTCATATGAAGACAAACATAAGAAGTGAGTGGATGTAATAAATATCAAAAGCATTGATTCTGCAATAAAGAGATCAGTGTCGTTATCAATAACACTAAATCACATTTCAACTAAACATAACAACAAGCTCAAAGAGAGATATCAAAACAAAAGATCTAAGAGTACAAAAGAATCGCATACCGTCTTGAGTAATGAGGGGATAATCCAAGGCGCTAAGCTCAATGAACCAGTTCCAAGAGCGACCAAGCTTCAACAAGATAGACACGGCGTGGAGAGTGGAAGCCGTTTTAGAAGCGCCATTGTCAGAGAGACGATCAACTCTCCCCAACACATCAACATTCCCAAAGGCGTTCACTGCAGGAACAGTTTTCAAGCGGGAGAGAAGAGATAGCCTCTCTGCTTCAGTAGCTTCAGCGCCGAGATGGAGAAGATACCGGTTCCTAGGGTGGTAAACCGCGAGGAGCAACCGAAAGATCCGGTCACCGTCTCCACAACCTCCGGTTATGTAGTAAGCGAAAGCTGGCGGGTGATGAGGGCCGTGACGGATAGGGGAAGGGAAAGGCTTAGAGGTGAAAGCAGAGAGAGAGTAGAGTAGTAAGAGGAGGAAGGCGGAGAGGAAGACTACAGAGAAGAGAGTGAATAGCCATTTCTTCTCAGCTCCCATCTGTTTTCACCGATCAAAAGAGAGCTCATACGTGGATCTTGAGAAACGTGGAGGACGAGATCCGGGAGATTCAGACAAAATGGAGAGATAAAGAGAGAGAGTAGGGTTAAAGATTTGGACTTGGGAGGCTCTCAAGAAGAAGAAGAAGACAACGATTCTCGATCTCCGCTGCTCAGTCTGTTGAACTCGCTTGTTAACAGTAATAGCACACTTTCTTCCACCACTCACGGCCCTTTTAGCGCGTGTCGTCCACGTCCCTTCCTCTAGAGACAGGATTTTCTTTACACGCGCCGATTATAGCGAGTAGAGTGGGGACAGCTTTAAGACACGAGTAGAAGCTGGATTTGCTATATGTCGGAACTGGACCATAGCATTTATAGATCTGCTTTGTTCATTCTTAGTAAGTGAAAGTTAACCTTTAGGATCTTCAAAGCCAATTATTCAGACACAATAATGTCTTTAAAGTTTGGTAATATTGTTGTATTTTGTTACACGGAGTTGACTTCATCTTCATCGTCACTCCCACCACTTCCTCCACGGCTACTGCTTCCGCTGCTACTCTGCCCACTTCCGCTGCTCACGCTTTTGCTCCGACCATCACTGTCGCTCCCGCTGCTGCTTCCGCTGCTACTGCTTGAGCTTGAACTTTCACGTTTTTGCTGCACCTCTAAGTTTACTTGCGCTCTAAGCGCTTCCGCTGCGTTAAGACCCTTCTCTCCTTCGCCGCCGCTGTCATCGTCCACATCTGCAATCTCCTCTTCCGTGATGCTGAGCTGTTTGTTCAAGTTCTCCTCGTATTCTCCACCGACATCAGCGTTATCTTTCTCTGCATTGTCCTTCTCTGGCGTAAACGAGCCGAATATGTCAACCAAATCAATCTCGTGATGCTCTTCTTCTCCGTCTTCGTTCTTGACATCATCAACTGGTGAGATCGAAGGTGTATTGTTTCTAGGGATGGCAGGTTCGGCTGCAATCAATTTTTGTCCGTTAGATATACTATGACTAACACATTAGTTCTCACAGTTAAAACAAAAAAAAACAGACATAGCAAATACATGCTTAGAAAAAGTAATTTGGATTTTTAATCAAAATGAAACAACAGTTTAATATTCCTGCTTCATTGACTATACACTTAAACCACTAGAGAAATAAATAGTCATAGCAGCAATGAGACCCATGATCAGACAGAAGAACCCAATTAACAAAGACTACTTTACAAGGTAGAGAGCTTGAGTTTCTTTAGCAAAATCAGACCTCTATGCACTAGCAACCAAGCTCAACCAGCAATATGTACATCACAACCGCAGTTTATGAAAGAACAGTGATGAGAACTACGACAGGTTTATCATATTGTATTAAGGTTAATCTCTTTTTCATTCTATGCAGTGAACCTTATGATCCCAAAAAACCAAAGCCTGGTTCTGTAAAACTACATATCTAAAAGATATGACTAAAAATGCTAAATCATATCGCTAACCTGAGTTCTCTCGCTTCCCAATTTCGATTCTTTCAACTTCAACCTGCAGAAGCAACACATTATAACATCATCAAGCAATAAACCAAATCAATAACCTGAACAACATCCAATAGACTAGTCAAAAGACATTAGGAAACTCACAGGCATATCTGGAAGCAAACTTCTATTAACATGTGGAGACTTAGCAGCACGACCAAGAGGAGGAGACAACCGATGCTCCACAGGGGGAGGCACAGCAGACTGAGAAGAACCCGCAGATTCACCAGGCGTCCTGAGATGCCGCAGCTGCTTAACAGCCCTATGCAACCTCTCCAGACGAAACTTCTCCCCATCGAAAAACAGCACAGCGTCATTATCCTTATAATCCTCACTACTACCTTCAAACGTCACCTTAGGTTTACCAGGCTGGTTGTTCTGAAACTCAACGGAGACTCTGTTATCTTTCTTCTTGTGCAGAGTCCCTGACCTCTTCTTATCAATAGAAGCGGGTTTGAACTCATCTGAGCAATTAATTACATTAAACAAAATCATTACGATTAATCTTAACCTAAAACTTATCGAAAAGATCGGAACTTACATCGCAAGGTGCAGAATTTATGTGAGGAGTCGTCTTTAGCGGAGGAGCCGAGGACGAGATCGTACCATTGATCTGTTTTCGGGGCGGTGCTGGGTTCGTCTCTGGAGTGATTCGACATCTTTCGGGAGAGCTCGATTAACCGATTGATTCAAGGCGAATCCATCAAAGGAGATTGAAATCGAGATTTGACACGAGGTTCTCCAATTCGGAGGTGACCCGGAACTGGGCCTGGTCACGTAGGGTTTCTCTTTTGAGTAGAAGAGACGGATCCGGGATCCGGATTTTTTGGATCCGGTTCACGCTTTGGATATGATTAACCAATTATAAAAAGACGCGTGTCGATAAGTCTTCGTATGTGTGGTGCCCATGTGGATCTGTTTGGTTTGTCGGAGCTATTTTATTCCCACGTGGAATAACTGATCAAAGATTTCCACCCAAATTTTAAGACTCCAAACCGATTTTATATTATCTGTTCAAAATTCTATTATTACCCTTAATAATTCAAGTTTACATTTTGTTTAATTGTGTATAAAATCTATTCTGCACTCGTAATTAATTTAGATTCGGTTAATGATATTTCATTTAAATTATTTAACTGATTTGATCAAAATAAATATGAAGGATATAGATAGTGATCATTTTAGGAATACTAAAAATAAATAGAAAAAGAATAAAGATGAATCAAATAATAAGAATGAGTGAGAATAGTCGTTTCTTCTCAAATTTGGTGAGGAATAATTTTTTTCTATTATTCTCTACAAAAAGAAATGAGAAAGATTTTTTTTTTAAAAAATATTTCTTATATAAATTGTGTAATTTTATAGGAATAATAAGGAAGTGAATGTTCCTCCTCGTTCTTTTAATCACCATTCAAAACCAAAATAAATATTTAATAAATAAACTTACAATAAAAACTACCATAAAAAAATAAATCGTCAATTTTTATGTTTATGATGAATTTTATTTTTATGAATTTCCGTGAATCTGAAGTTGAAGCAGAGAAACTTGTTATTGTGGTTGATGCAAAATGTACTATCACAAGTATTTATATCATTTTGATAAAGATACGACATAGAATTTACAATCTTATATGTCGTAGTTAATGAGACAACACTAGTCCTTAGAATCCTTTCAAAAGAATTCTTTATATTAAAAAGGTGTTATTCAATTAATGAATGCAATAGAGTAATAAAATTCAAATTTAAAGTGAAATTCAACTGTTATTTGATTGGATATTTGTTAGATAACATATGAAATGAATTAAAGTCACATGTTATTCAATTTATATCGGATTGTGTTAGAATTTAATTTCAACGGAATTTAATGTATTTACAAAATCTTGTACTTCTAGTTAAGATTTTGGATTTCTTAGAATATATTTTATCTACGATTCTCTTTGGATTTCAACGCTTTACTTATTAAAAAAAGTTATTTAAGTTATGCGGGTTATCCACCTGCCACAACCCTTCAGTGTCAGGTGGGATGCGGTAAGGATTGATGGCGGGATGGACAGATCCACTTGGACGAATAAACTGAGCCACTCCTCGCGGTAAGATCATCTGGTGTTTTTTTTAGAAATGATCATCTGGTGTTTTGCACAATTTTTGTTAATGGACAATGTAACACTTTCCAATTTGGATATATGCCAACATAATAATTCAAGAGGTTGAGCACTACACTCCAAAAGGTAATGGACTTTTATCTCTAATAAAATATAAATGAATTTAGATTTTTAGGATCTGGTAAAATATTTAGGAATTGATGGAATTAAAATCAATGAAATTGTAGAAATGAAATACTACAAAAAATGGAATGGAATTCATTCCATTTATTCATAACAAAAAAATATATTGTGAAATGATTATCTTTATATTTTATCTATTTAGTTGTGGAATCGGTGGAATGAGTATTCCATTCCAATTATGTCAAATTACAATTCTTTTTTCTAAAATTAATAGAATAAGTCATTCCATATCACTTCATTTTAAAAATCAACAATCAAGTTGCAGCCTTAGTATTTTAGATTGTAAACTGATATGTTTAGATCTTTCTGTTTAGACTTATTTGCCAACCATACTTTTGATTTTTGAATTGTAAACCAAAACATTTTCATGATAAATGTCTATTAAGAAAACAAATATTTATTATAAATTTTGAAAATTCATTTCAGATATCAAAATCATCAAATATTTATTCTAATTCAGTTTTTAAGAGTTTTTTTTTTAAGTGAATTTTGAAGTTTTTAGATATTTGTTTGAATCGGATACATATATATCTAAACTACTACTTTGTATCTTTACATCGTATACGGATTTGGTTCGTTGTGGGTTTAAGTTTCATCTTAGTTACAATTCCAACACTGAACCGTCTGTGAACCGGTCCTCGATTGACTAACTATTACTGGCTTTTGAGGGCCTACTGATTTATCAATGAAACGTTTATTGGACTTATTTTCTTTTCCCGTGTTACCTCTAAAGCCCAATACAAATCTTTGTGACGTGTATATTAGCTTCAAAACTCACTTATCTTCTTCCCATCCCACGTGATAACCATAAAATGATTCAGACAAGACTGAATCTGAAAAAGAAAAAACTATTATAAAACCAATAATAGAGATATCTCGTGGATGGTGCATCTCATCTCTCAATCTTGTCGTCTTCTTCGATGACACCTTCCATGTGAGAGCTCTCCAGGTGTTCATTTATCTCTTCCCAATCCCAACCACCTTCCTGGTTGTGTCCTAATCAAACTTGTGTTCTGTTTCAGATAGGTCACTGTTGTGTTTGTGTTTCAGTTTGGTCTGTTTTTCTTTCCTCTGTCGTTGACTTCAAGCTTTACACGGTCAACGCTGAGACCAAAGACTCATTTTCCAGGTAACTTTGGATCCAATATGTCAGGGAACAATGTTAGCTCTAGGGTTATGGATATCCTCAGCGGTATCGTCCCTCTGATGAAACTCATCTCCTTAACCGTGATCGGTCTCCTCCTCGCTCACCCTAAAACACAACTAGTCCCGAGAGCCACCTTCCGCCTCTTGAGCAAACTCGTCTTCGCTCTGTTCCTACCTTGCTTGATCTTCACCGAGCTAGGAGAAAGCATCACCCTAGACAACATCGTCCGCTGGTGGTTTATTCCGGTTAACGTCCTCCTCAGCACAATCATAGGCTCCTTTATAGGATACTTGGTCGTTCTCGTATGCCGACCTCCTCCGGAGTTCACCAGAGTCACAATCGTCATGACAGCTTTCGGCAACACGGGGAATCTCTTGCTAGCGATTGTCAGCTCCGTGTGTCACTCCAAGAACAACCCGTTCGGGTCGGGTTGTCACTCTAGAGGTGTTTCTTACGTGTCGTTCGCCCAGTGGGTGGCTGTGATACTTGTGTACACCGTTGTGTATCACATGATGGAGCCGCCTCTGGAGTACTACGAGGTTGTTGAGGATGAAGGTGGGGTTGAGAATCTTGAGATAGAGGAGATCGCTGTGGCTAATTCTAATGATGTTAGTAGGCCACTTCTAGTCGAAGCTGAGTGGCCAGGGATCGAGGAGAAAGAGACGGAACATTGCAAGACACCGTTCATTGCGAGAGTGTTTAATAGCATCTCGAGTTACTCGCAGACTTCTTTCCCTGAGGTTGTTGATCTCATGGGTGAAACAGGAGGAGGGGAGAGTTCAAGCCCCAGGTCGCTTCAGTGCTTAGCTGAGCCGAGAGTTATCAGGAGAATGAGAGTCGTGGCTGAACAGACACCTGTCAAACACATACTCCAACCACCAACGATAGCTTCTTTACTAGCCATCGTTGTTGGATCAGTGCCTCAGCTGAAGAGCATTGTCTTTGGTTACGAAGCTCCGCTCTCTTTTATCACAGATAGTTTGAATATTATGGCGAGTGCCATGGTTCCTTCTGTGATGCTTGTTCTCGGTGGTATGCTCTCCGAGGGACCGAGAGAATCAACTCTTGGGCTACGTACCACGGTCGGTATAACTGTTGCGAGACTCCTTGTGCTTCCTCTAGTTGGGATAGGGATTGTGATGTCAGCTGATAAGCTTGGTCTTATCTCCCCGGATCCGATGTTTAAGTTTGTGCTTCTGTTGCAGTATTCGACTCCGAGTGCTATTTTGCTTGGAGCTATAGCGAGTCTGAGGGGTTATGCGGTTAGAGAGGCCTCTGCGCTTCTGTTTTGGCAGCATGTGTTTGCGTTGTTGTCTCTTACGTTCTATATTATCGTCTTCTTCAAGCTCACCGTTGATAATGTCCAAGATGTCCCGTAAAAAAAAAGAAGGAAATGGTTTTTTCATTTGTGTGTGTTGGTGAATAATGTGACCCACTTGAAAAACTATTTGATGTATTGTATGGTCCCGGTTCCAACGATTCATTGTTTTAGAAGTAAAGCACTCGTATTAGAAAAGGGCATGAACCGTTACAAGTTACACAAAGATCTATCTTATAGGTGAAATGTTTTTGAAGTTGATTTCGAGTGAAACTATCTTAACTGTGATATGGTGAAAGGATAAGAGTTATAATTGTCAGTTGAATGCATCACACTTGTATTGTTACTGAAAATGTAAAGTTCTAATATTTTTGAATGTTTTTAACATATGTACAGATCCTTGAATTTTGGAAAAAAAATTATACAAGTTCTTAAGAAATGTTTATGCCCCAAATTCTCAGATCCGGCTTTACACACCTGTTTGGATTTTGCGGTCGCTGGCTCCAACACTCTTAGTGCTTCTTCTCTGTAAGTCGGATGTCGTAGTGTTGGAACGCAGCATCAAGAGTCTTTTGCATTGAGCACACCAGTAAAGAAACCTCATGCCGGGTAACATATGGCACAGACTCTTTCATTGCCTAAGTTGTGAATCAATATTGATCACTGCATCCTTCAACCTACCAACCTTGGTAGAAAGATATGCGCTTGTTATTGGGTAAGGCGACCAAAAATGTCTCTCTACTTCATGTAAAAAGAGAAGATGAAGCGGAATGTTAACGATATAAATTGAGCGTTGAATAACTATAACCACCGCACATGGTTTAATAGTCTTCAAATAATCTTCATGCCCACTTTAGTTCTTTAGGAAAAGAGTTACAAACAAAAGTGCTAATGGGCCATATTTCATAAACCAATGGGCTTTTCGTTATGAAATGCTTTTCAAGTTGCTTCCAGTGCAATTTGTCAAGAATCAATGTCGGCAGCCATATCCCCCTTCAACAAGGGGTATTCGTTTGCATGTTGCAGATTTCATTTTTAATCTCATTTTTTTTACTAGAAAGTAGACAATATTCACGTATGAACTATGACGAATATAATCTACATACGAATTATCAGTGTAAACATTCAGAGATCAGTTCTCATTTAGTTTTCACATTCGTTCATTTATAAATCCATACAAATACAATCGCTTAGATCTGCAATAAAGATTGGTAGAGAAGATAATAAGAGAATTGAATAATAGACACTTTCTAACTTTCTACTACGGGAGGATATAATAACATGTTATGGGCATTTTTTGTCACGGAGCAATAAAGATGCATCTCGAATTTTTAAAAAAGGTTTCACACAATTCGGGTCACATGATCCTCTCACATGCTTCTTCATGCATGTTGAGCCATCTTGACTCAACCAGATCACTCATTCTAATGGCATGTTAACATAAATAACAACCAAACATATATGAGTATATTATATAGGATTTTACTTTATTATAAGAGTAGTCTAATGCACTATATTAAAAACTAAAAAGGATAAAGTTATAAATATATGTAACCTTCTTTCGGTTTTCTATATTAAAGATAAAAGTAGAGACGTGCGTCAAATACCAAACACCACCCATATCACATTAAAGTGATTTAGGTTATTAGGTATAAAATTGTAGTCAGCTTTTTTGTACTGTATCTCTCTATGCTTGATCTAAAAATATCTTAAGATAGTTATATAAAAATGAAGGCATTAGAATGGACACTTTAATAGTTTGTATTTCCCATTCACTATCGAGAAAAAAGCTTGCCGTCACTACGAAGAGTCTAAAAAGTCTTGAGATCCCATAACCTTGACCGCAAGTTATGGTAATTCAAAGTCGTAAAGGGAGGGCCAAAAAGGAAATATTATTTTAACAATAATACTATACTAACAATGAATTTATAAAATTCCCTGAAAATTATGTATTGACAATTTTCATCACGTAACTCTTTGAAAAGTAATGAATTTATTACGTGATTACTAGGAACTTGTTTGGTAAATTACATAGACACATGGTTCTTGAATTTATTGGTCATCCATTACGTGATTACTAAGAACTTGTTTGGCAAAATTACACATACACACGGTATAGTCAAAAGCAAAACACATGGTTTCTTGAATTAATTGGTCACACACGCCAATCAATGTACCGTCCGATCTAAGGTCACACGTGGTTACAGAAACATAACGCCACTGGAGACACCGAGACGGGGAGGGCCGCAACCAACACGTTAGACCCCATGGACTGACTCTCAAGTCATTTATGGGACCCACAGGATAAATCAGTGTGCCTAATCAATTAAATTACCTTTATTACACAACCTTAATTCTCAAACAAACACATGCGGTGCTTTTTCTTAAGTGTGCACCAACAAAATAAAGAAAGCATTAGTTGTTGATTTCGTTAAAAAAAAATAAACTAATTTTATTGACACACAATTTTATATTTTTCTACAGGCTAATTAATTAATTAATTTAGGATAGATAACTATAGAAAATTCATCATCACATTCTTTTTTTACAATTTTTGACAATCTTTGGGTAATTCTATTGACAACCCTTAACTAAAATAACAAAACAAGTATATAAAACTATAGAAAATAAATTATTGCATATTGTGATATACATTAAAAAGATTGCATTTAAACGATAGTTTCAAAATAAAGTTTTACTCGCTAACAAATTTTAAGATAAACTCAACAATATGCTTCCAAATTAGGAACTAACAACTCCTTAATCTCACCAAGTTTGTTACACTTAAAACACCAACTAAATCCATCACCTGACTACGTTTTTGTTTAATTTAATTATTAATCACAAGTATATATTTTTAGTATATAAAGTGTGTGCGTGTGAAAAGCGTATATAAAAAAAAGAAGAAGGCAAGTGTGAAAATAAGAAAAGTAGTAAAGGACAATAAGAGTAAGTAAAGGTGGCCTAATAAATAAAAAAGCACCTCTCTCTTCCTCCTTTTTCACTTTCCCCCATCAAAAGGCTCATCAACGAAGTTGATGCAAGCAAAGCAAAGCAGGCATGATATAACGCGGGGATAAAATCTCTCTTCAGACTCACCCGCCACAGCTTCGACAATGGCGGCCTTTCTCATCTGAAGTGAAACGATTCTTTTCATTCCCTACTACGCTCTCTCTCTCTCATGCCTCGAAACGACGTAGCTTCTCAGTGAGGAAGAAGAAGAAATGATGAACTTGTTAGTCTTCTCTGTTTTGTTCGCTTTCGGTTTTGTTTCTCTTCCGTCTTCCGTCGCTCTATCACGAGATTCATCATCCTCTGCCGCCGCACAGGATCCGCTTAAGCTCATTTTAGGTTACTTCCTCCTCCTCTCTGTTTTTTTTCCTCTGTTTCACGTTTTGGTTTCTTGTGCTGTTACGTTCTCTGTAATGTCATCTAGGTTTCTGGGTTTACCTTGTTGAATCAAAAGCTTTGATCTTTTTGAAGTTTCCCATTATCTGTGATCTGTTGTTTAGTGTCGGTTCCAGTTCATGTGAATGTTTGTGTCAAAGTCATTGTCTTTGGCAAGATTATCAATTAAAGATTGAAACTTGTGATGAAGTTTGTAACTTTCTGTTCTCTGATCATGTGAAATTTTACTCACAGGATCACCTAATTTTGGATCATGGAAAGGAGCAATCTCAGCTGAATCACTAGCACCAGGACCTTCAGCTGATCTCTCTGACTACCTCGTCTTGGCAGCTCACAGAACCAAGAGACCTGACATTCTCAGAGCCTTTAAGCCTTACAGTGGAGGCTGGAACATCACCAACAATCACTACTGGGCTGTAAGTCTCTTGTTCTTCTTTGTTTGTTGATTTGTTTGAGTTATAGGATCTGTAGTAATGAATGGCCATGTTCTTGCAGTCTGTTGGATTCACAGGTGCTCCTGGTTTCATCCTAGCTGCTGTCTGGATCTTGTCCTTTGGCTCTCTTCTTGTTGTATACCACTGCTTCAAATGGAGAGTATGCGAGAAAGCTAAAGGATCATCATACAATTCAAGAAGGATCTGTCTCATCTTGCTGATAGTTTTCACCTCTGCTGCTGCGTAATAATCTAAACCTTCCCCCCCATCATTCTCTTTTGCTGTTGTTGTTCCTGAGATTGAGTTGGTGTTTTCTTTTTGACAGGGTGGGATGCATTCTTTTGTCTGTTGGACAGAATAAGTTTCATACCGAAGCTTTGGACACTCTTAAGTTCGTTGTAAACCAGTCAGACTACACCGTGGGGATCTTACGGAACGTGACTCAGTATCTCTCCCTTGCGAAAACGATTAACGTGACGAGCATTTCCGTTTCATCTAATGTATTGGGTGAGATCGAGAAGCTAAACGTCAATCTGAAAGCTGCAGCAGAGACGATAGAAGAGAAAACAAGAGATAATGCTGCTAAGATTAAGAGAGTTTTCTATGCTGTGTAGGTTTCCCTTTCCCTGAACCTTGTAGTATGCTGAAACTTGGGGATAAAGTATAAAGACTAACTCTGTATATGTATATGTACTTCTTTCAGGAGATTGGCTTTGATCACGGTGGCTACTGTGATGCTCATCCTCTCTTTTCTTGGTCTTTGTAAGTCCAGTTCATGTTCTTAAGGTTCTTTAGTATTCCCTTTTGGCTTAGCTGTGACATCCACTTGACTGTTCTTTGCTTTATTACAGTGCTTTCTGTCCTCCGCCATCAACACGCTATTCACATGTGAGCCCTTTGAACACCAACATCTTCATTTTCTTTACTTTCTAGTGTTCTAATAGAAATGTTGACCTGACACTCTTCTTGATGTATATGATAATAGATTCGTGGTGAGCGGGTGGATACTGGTGGCTGTGACATTTGTTCTCTGTGGAGTCTTTCTCATCCTAAACAAGTAAAGATCTAAAACTGTTCAATTGTTTGTTTGTTTTTTTCAGTGGTAGACTTGCAAATGTAGTTAAACTAAAACGTCATTGTTTTGTTTTGGTGCAGTGCAATTTCAGATACGTGTGTAGCCATGAAGGAATGGGTAGACCACCCTCACGCAGAAACCGCACTAAGCAGCATCCTCCCTTGCGTCAACGAGCAAACAACAAACGAGACTCTCGCTAAGAGCAAAGTCGTCATCAACAGCATCGTCACCGTCGTAAACACCTTCGTCTACGCCTACGCCAACACAAACCCATCTCCAGGCCAAAACTTCTACTACAACCAGTCCGGACCTCCAATGCCTCCTCTCTGCAGCCCCTTCGATTCAAACATGGAAGAACGCGAGTGCGGCTCTTGGGAACTGTCAATAGGAAACGCATCATCGGTACTTACTCAAACCTTAATGTATTCAACTAAACACCACATGGTCCAAGGCATCATGTCTTAATGATCTTCTTGTTCTTGATTCATTTAGGTGTGGGAGAGTTACATATGCGAGGTAACAGAATCCAATATCTGCACAACGGTGGGGAGAGTGACGCCTGATGCATACAAGCAGTTAGTAGCAGCTGTGAACGAGAGCTACGCTTTGGCGCATTACACGCCGCCGCTGCTTAGCTTTCGGGATTGCAACTTTGTGAGGGATACGTTTGAGAGTATTACTTCGGACTACTGTCCGCCGCTGGAGCGTAATCTTAGGGTTGTCAATGCGGGGCTGGGGATGATCTCTGTTGGAGTGTTGCTGTGTTTGGTGCTGTGGGTATTCTATGCGAACCGCCCCCAAAGGGAGGAAGTGTTTGCGGATCCACACCGCCCTCGAGTAAAAGATCATCATAGCTCTGGTAACGGCTTGGATAATAATGGTCACTCGGGTGATGAAACTAAGATCGTGTAGTATACAGGTATAGATAGGTAGAATCATATGTTGTATTTTTATATATAAAAAAAATAGATAATAAAAAGTCATTGTGTAGCGTTCATGTAACAGTAGTAAGTAAAGAGGAGACTAGAAGTGGAGCAAAGTTTCACTTTCTGGCTTTTGTATCCTTATAAGGGTTGTTGCAAATCTTGAATCCTTGTCTTCCACAATTACATCAATCCTCCTAGTATACCATTCCCACAACACGCATTCGAAACATCTTGTAAAAACATGATTCAGTTTTCTGATGACAGTTGAATTCCAGTTTCCATCTCAAAGATAAAATTTAATCAAACTAGATTTGATCAATGGTTTTGTTCACTTGGGTTACATTGCGTATACACAGGTTATTGAAGAAGTATTTGAAACCAAAACTCGATTCGATCAATGGTTATGGAGACTCTCAGTCCTCTCTCTCCTTAGGCAACTTAAATTCCTGACCAGAGTTTATGAGCTATGATTATATGTTAATTAGTTATGTAATGAAATTTAATTTAGGTGTCCTGCTCATTAGTTATGTAATGAACAGGACACCTATAGGTATACAAAACACATTAGTATACATTTTTTTTCCTAATATCTATTAGAAGTCTATGGAGCTTTCGGCGGTCGAAGAAAGCTTTTTTCTTTTGTTGAGTTTCTGGAGGAGTAGAAGAATCATAATACGGCAGGCCGCTTAAGTTCTAAAAATAAATATTTTTTTAATTGATATGAGATTGGAGAGAGCAATCAATCAATCATCTTTGAAGAAAACGAGAAGAAAAAGAGTGACGACACACGTTGAGTCAGGTTAAAAGAAGAAAAGGACAAATCTTCTTCTGTTGTCTGTCGATGACTAATGAAACTGAAAAAACAAGGTTGACTGGTTCACAACGTCACATCATGACATGAAGAGTTTTATTTTGTTTTGTTTCAATGCCATATGTCGCAAAATTTAATCAAATATGCAACTAAACTAATCAAAAATCGTAGACCTTATTTCATACTCCTTTAAGCAAAATACAATGTACTTAATATAATAACTTTGGTAACAATAATAATAGAAACTTTAACCAATCGTTGCGTTGCACTGAGAAGGTCATTCTTAATTTGGCATCAAATTGTCCCAATTAGATCCATGTATTGGCGGCTAAACGAAACCGATGCATATGAGGTGTAGAATTATAATACGACACTCTGCTATATCCTACTAATAAAATAAACAAAAAAAAATAAAATCCTTATAGATATACATATATATACTAATATAAAGTCCGTAGATTTTGATTAAAAGGTCTCAACAGAATCTCGAAATCTCCGGAGAGAAAGAAGGGAAGAACGCAAGAATGGATTCTGCGGAGAAGGGTTTGCTCGTTCTCGTCGGAGGCGAAGAAGAGGATGAACAAGTCAACATGAGAGAAGGGTTTTTCCAGGAGATGCGGAGGCTCGGTTACATCGCCGGACCGATGGTCGCCGTGAACTCTTCAATGTATTTTCTTCAAGTCATATCGATCATGATGGTTGGTCACCTCGGCGAGCTTTTCCTCTCCAGCACCGCCATTGCCGTTTCTTTCTGCAGCGTCACGGGCTTTAGCCTCGTCGTACGTCTCTCTTCTCTTAACAACCTCTGTTCTTTAACAATGTGTTTAGCTTTGCTCTGTTTTCTTAACCTCTGTTCTTTAGCTTTGCTCTGTTCTTTAACAATACGTTTAGCTTTGCTCGCTTCTTTAGCAAAGTGTTTAGCTTTGCTCTGTTTTCTTAACCTCTGTTCTGTAACCATACGTTTAGCTTTGCTCTGTTCTTCAACAATACGTTTAGCTTTTCTCTGTTTTTATTCTTTAGCTTTGCTCTGTTCTCTTAAGCTCTGTTTTGATTGTTAACAGTTCGGTTTAGCTACCGCGTTGGAGACGTTATGTGGCCAAGCCAACGGAGCCAAACAGTTCGAGAAGCTTGGAGAACACACTTACACAGGGATCTTCGCTCTCTTCATCGTTTCCATCCCTTTGTCTATCCTCTGGAGTTACATGGGCGAGATACTCTGTTTCATCGGACAAGACCCTCTCGTTTCGCAAGAAGCAGGAAAGTTTGCGACTTGGCTCATACCCGCACTCTTTGCTTACGCGACACTCCAGCCGCTCGTTAGGTTTTTCCAAGCGCAGAGTCTGATTCTGCCGTTGATTATGAGCTCGATCTCTGCTCTTTGTTGCCATGTTGTTCTCTGCTGGTGCTTGGTCTTCAAGTTTGGGCTTGGTAGCCTTGGTGCAGCTCTTGCTATCAGTGTTTCTTATTGGCTGAACGTGATTGTGCTTGGGTTGTACATGGTGTTTTCTTCTAGTTGTGGAAAGAGCCGCGCGAAGATTTCCATGAATGTGTTTAAAGGAATGAGAGAGTTTTTCCGGTTTGGAATCCCATCTGCTTCTATGATTTGGTATGAACAAACTCTTTGACTCTGTTTTGGTTTTGGTCAACTTTTTTATTTGAGTTGACTTTAATCTCTTTGTGTGTTATGGTGTTGGTACTAGTCTTGAGTGGTGGTCATTCGAGTTTCTTGTCATGCTCTCTGGGATTTTGCCGAATCCAAGGCTAGAAACCTCTGTTCTCTCAGTGTGGTATGTTCTTTACTTATCTTGTAATGACTTAACCAAATTATTATCATACAAACTCAGTTTCTTTTTGCTTCCTTGTGTAACAGTCTATCAACAATCTCCACTTTGTACCAAATACCAGAGAGTCTAGGCGCGGCAGCAAGGTTCTTTCTCGAGTCTTTTTATTGATTTTTCGAAGAAAGAAGATATCTAAATCTCACTCTATCTCTATATATTGTTTCTTCTTCTTGTTGCAGTACAAGAGTGGCGAACGAGTTAGGAGCTGGGAACTCAAAGAAAGCTAGAATGGCGGTTTACACAGTGATGGTTATAGCAGGAGTAGAATCAATATTGGTAGGTGCACTAGTCTTTGCTGCAAGAAACGTATTTGGTTACCTCTTCAGCTCTGAACCCGAAGTTGTGGATTACGTTAGATCAATGGCTCCACTGGTTGCTTTATCAGTCATATTCGACGCCCTTCACGCAGTTCTTTCAGGTCACATTCTGATCCTAATGTCATTACTAATGTATTAAATGTTAATTGTCAATTGATGTGTGGGGATTTAAACAGGTGTGGCAAGAGGATCAGGGAGGCAAGATGTTGGAGCATACGTAAACCTAGCTGCATACTATCTCTTTGGGATACCAACTGCTGTCTTATTAGGTTTTAGGTTTAAAATGAGAGGAAGAGGACTCTGGATTGGTATTACAGTTGGGTCATTTGTACAAGCTCTTTTGCTTGGTCTTATCGTCAGTCTTACCAACTGGAAACAACAGGTTTGTTAAATTAGTGAAAGTTGCTTTCATTGTTTTAGGTTTAGTCAATTTTGAGAAAGTGATGTGTATTTAATAATATCATATGAATGATCATGTGGGTGCAGGTGAGAAAGGCGAGAGAAAGAGTGATGGGTGAGGAGTTTGAAGAGAAAGACATTGACGAGGAACATGTGGCGATGATCAACTAGAATCAAAAAGACATATGTTGACTCTATTTGTCATTTAATGAAGTAGGTAGATTTTTTTTGGGGTGTTGGTTTGGTTTTCGATTATTGTAATGGGTGCAGGAGTTGAATGTGCACTCACATGTTACGTGCACATGAGTTTTGGCTTCTACTTTGTTTCCCATACACACGAGAAGATGTTCTTTTGCTCCTTTCTTATAAAAAAGTTAATAATCATTAACCAAATAATACTTGAGAAATATCCTGAATAATATTAAGGGTGGAGTTTTTTTTTTTTTTTTTGACATCGAAAGCTCCATATTTTATTAAGAAGTTACCGAGAGGATGGCCTCAGGAGCCATCCAGCTTGGTAGCTGAGGGTTTACATGGGAAAAAGAGAATCCTCGAGTCCGAGCTTCTTTTGCAAGACGGTCAGCTCGGAAGTTAAGAGAACGAGGAATAAAAGATATAGAGAAAAACGTAAACATAGAACGAATGAGATGGAACTCATCAAATTCGGCCAACATAGATGGCCAGTTGTCTTCTTCTTCTTCTTCAAGTAGCCTGACTAGCTGAAGGCAGTCTGTCTTGAAGTTCATTGAGCAGTGATCCAACTGGATAGAAGATTTCATAGCCCACAGAAGAGTTTGGAACTCTGCGTGTAGGGGGGTGAGGACTCGGTTACTAGCAAATGAACCATAAGTCTTCATCCCATCTTCGTTAGTTAGAACCATTCCTCCGCCAAAAAATTTATCATCCTTGTGCCAGGAGGCGTCGAGCGTGCAGTTGGGGACTGGAACGTGAGGTGCCGGCGTCAAGCGGGGAGGGTCGTCCGGTGCTTCGTCTTGTGATTGCTCAACGGTCTGTGCAGTGTACCAGCTCTCCGCTTCCGCTTGTGCAAGTTGGACAGTCTCAAGGGGGGAGACGTCCTTACCATTGAAGGCCTTGTCGTTGCGTGCTTTCCATATGTACCATAAGAGCCAAGGTATTTTTGCGCTAATAGAATCTGGAATTGCATAGATGTTTGTGCGCCATATGACATGATTCAGATTACTATAGATCGAGCTACACGGGAATATCCCCGGAGAGTGCGGAATATCCGCTAGAGCCCAAGTTTGGATCGATGGTGGACACTCGAAGAGCAGGTGATTGGGCGTTTCTTCTTCTGAACCACAGCGAGGGCAGTGTCGCTCGGTGCCACAGTGGCGATCCACGAGCGAGTTGCATACCGGGAGGCAGTTGGAGATAGATTGCCAGATGAAGTGCTGAATCTTTTTTGAAGTCTTGATCTTCCATACTTTTGCTTGAAGCGCTTTGATGCTAGGCTCATGCACTTGCTGTGAGTTTGGGGGCTCTGATAATTCCATCGCCAGCGCGTATCCAGTTTTTACCGAGTATACGCCCGTTGCCGTGAGGTTCCAGCAGTAACCAATGGTGCGAGGAGAGCTCATCAACTTGAGGCTGCGGATAAGAGGGATGTCATTAGGGTCGATCAGCTCTTGGAGGAGTTCATCGTTCCACTCCTTTGTGGCCGCGTTGCACAAATCGCTAACACGTAGGGATGGGTTAAAAGAGGAGCCGCAGGGAATCGCGGGACGAGCTGGGGACGTCGGGATCCATGGGTCCACCCAGACAAGGGTTGTTTGTCCCGTTCCAATTGTTTTTCGCAAGCCAGCCTTTAGGAGAGGTTGGGCCGCCATGAGGCTTCTCCATACATACGATGGAGTGCTTGCTTTGGTGACATCAATTGGGTTTGAGTTTCGAAAATATCTGCCTTTAAGTACACGGGCCAAAAGTGAGTTTGGGTACTAGATAAGTCTCCAGAGTTGCTTCGCAAGCAGTGCGAGATTAAAGTTTTTAAAATCTCTAAACCCCAGTCCGCCTTGATCCTTTGGTGTGCAGATTTTTGTCCATGCAATCCAGTGAAGGCCACGGTTGTTATCTTTGGTGCTCCACCAGAAACGGGATATCGCGCTAGTGAGTTTCCGGATGATGTCCTGTGGTAGCAGGAAGCAAGACATAACGTATGTTGGGAGAGCTTGTGCAACTGACTTAATCAGGACCTCCTTGCCACCTTTGGACAGAAGTTTTGCGGACCATGAATTTATACGATTCTGTAGTCTCTCTTGAATAAAAGCAAATGCTTGTTTCTTACTACCACAAATTTTCTCGGGTAAACCCAGGTATACTCCCATTCCACCTTCCTTTGTAATTCCCAGTGCTTGTTTTATCTCCTTTTTGAGGTCTGGTGGAACCTTATTACCAAAGAGGATGGACGACTTCTCTACATTTAGTTGCTGTCCCGAAGAGAAACCATATGTATTAATAATCTTCATGAGCTCTGTGCATTGCGCGACTTCTGCTCGACAGAAAAAGAGGCTATCATCCGCAAAAAGGAGGTGGGAGACAGGTGGACTGTTTCTTGCAATCTTTAGGCCTGTGATCCGGCCCTCCCTCTCCGCTCCCTGGATTTGGAAGATTAGAGCTTCCGTAAGCAAGATAAAGAGGAAAGGGGAGAGTGGGTCACCCTGTCTGATGCCTCTCGATGGAGAAATATGGCCTTTTGGTTCTCCGTTGAGGAGTACTTGATAGGATACCGAGGAAATGCAGACCTTTATCCATGCTACCCATTTGGGTGAGAAACCGAGTTTCAGTAGAAGTGCTTCTAGGAATGACCATTCGACTCTATCGAAGGCCTTGCTCATATCGGTTTTTATGGCAACAAACTTAGCTTTACAACTTGGGTTGGTTCTCAAAGCGTGAAAGACCTCATGTGCTACAAGAATGTTGTCCGTAATTAATCGTCTAGCCACAAAAGCTGATTGAGTCTCCGATATTAACCTGGGCAGGCAGCGCTTAAGTCGTTTACTCAAGATTTTTGAGATGATCTTATAGCTTACATTGCAAAGACTTATAGGCCGGAAGTTTGTCATTTCCACGGGGCGCTCTGTTTTTGGGATTAGGCATATGTTTGTCTGGTTTAATCGAGGGTCAAGGACGTTGAATTGAAAAAAGTCCTTAACCGTTTGCTGCATCACTTCTGCTGTGATTCTCCAATACCTTTGAAAGAAAAGACCTGTCATGCCGTCGGGACCAGGAGCTTTTTCTGGGTTTATATCGAAAGCTGCCTGACGAATCTCATCATTTGATGGAGGTTTTGTTAAAGCTTCGTTCATAGCCGGGGTGACTTTCTCGGTGATGTATTTGAGGGATTCTGCAAAGTCCGATGGAGAGGACGTTGTAAAGAGGGTCTGGAAGTATCCCGTTGCCTCTGCTTCTATTTCTTCTTCTGTCTCTGCCCATAAACCGCTTGCCTTGCGTAGTTTTGTTACTCTGTTTCTGGCTCTCCGCTGCTTGGTGGTTGCATGGAAGAACTTTGTATTCTGGTCACCTTCTCTTAACCAAGTTGCCCGGCTTTTTTGTTTCCAATATAGCTCCTCGTCTCTAAAAGCCTCGCAAAGACTCCACTTGAGGCGTAGGATGGCTTCATGGGAGAAATCGTCCTCTGTTTGGGCTTGTTCGAGCAGGTCCTTTATGTCCTCTATCTTTTTTTTTGCATTGGAGTGATTGTCACGTTTCCAGCGAGAGATAAACTTGCGACAATGGGTGATCCTTTCATATAAATCTTCTTTGTTGAAAAGACTTGGATCGTTCCAGCTTGGATCGTTCCAGCCATGTAGTACTGTGTCGCGGAAACCATTCTTACCGATCCATCTCTTGTCGAATTTAAAGTTTCTCCTGCCAAGCTTTTTGCGAGATAGGAGTCGTGTGAGAATAGGTCTATGATCACTACCCCAAAGTCGCAGATACTCCACATTCGTGTGGGAGAAGCAGTGATGCCAATCTTCGTTTCCTACTGCGCGATCCAACCTACATTGGACTTTGCCCGAAGCTCTATTACCCACCCAAGATAGGGGATTGCCTTTGTATGGAAACTCGATCATCCCACAGTTGTCGAGCATACATTTAAAGGGGAGGAAGGATGAGTCTGGTCGTTTTCTACCCCCTTTTTTCTCAAGGTTGCTGGTGATCTCATTAAAGTCTCCTAGCATCAGCCAAGGGCCAGACCGCGTTAAGCTTATTCGGGTTAGGCGTTCCCATACATTTTCTCGGTATTCTACAACCGGATCACCATATACAAAAGTGATAAAGACTTTGTGTCCTTCAATGGTGGCTTCAATATCAATCATCCGATTATTGGAGAAGAGGACAGTAACAGCAAAAGAGTCTAAATAAAAAAGTGCCAGTCCACCGCTTCTTCCCTCGGGTTCCACGGTGAACAATTTATTATAACCAAATTCAAACTGAAAATCCTGAAGAAAAGAAAAATTGTTTTTTGTTTCTGAAAGAAAAAGAAAAGAAGGAAGAAAACAGCGATGCAATTCCCGGAGATGTTGCTTTGTCAGATAGGCTCTGGCGCCCTGACAGTTCCATGCTATTGCACTCATATCTTCTTACTGGGTGGTTTCTGGGACACCACCGAACCTGAAAGGGACACATATTTCTTGCGTGAAGCAGAAGGGAACACCTCAATGCGAGGGACCTTAGACGAAAAAGATGATGGGCGTTTACCCAGTGTGGTCTTCTTCTTTGGGGAAGCACGGCCACCGAGGGCCTGGAGTTTCTTGGATGCGCCCGCTCCTTTTATATCAGGAGACCGGGGGGCCTTCTTCTTCAGTAGGCCTTTTGGGATGTAGACGTCTGACCCTGACGCTAGCGCCTCCTCTTGATTAAAAGCGGCTGTCTTTGCACTTTCCATTTGCTTGTTCGTAGATGCTGCTTTTTTTGACACAGCATTTGCTGGAGAGAGCTGAGAAATGGCCTCAATTTTTTCTGCATCAAACAGGTCAGGCGACTCTCCAAGGAGATCATCTCCAAGGAGATCATCATTATCCAGGTCAATCATATTCACATCTATATTATTTTCAGCCATCATTTTCTCAGCCATTTCAAGACGTTCCGTTTCCAGAACTAGGTTATCAACCTCAGTAGATTCAAGCTCAGTTAGAGGAACATCTAGTGCCTGATCTAAACCTTCTTCTAACTCAAGAATAGCATCCGCTTGTTCTAATAAAGGTTGGTCATACCTTTGGACTTGTGGAGCGTCGGTTGGCTTAACGGGCGAAGTCAGAATGATTCCTTGGTTCGCACGGATCAGGGGCCGGGGAGTCTTGCGCGTTGGTGGAGGTGTTCCGGTGGCAATAGCTTTGCCTTTAAGGCGACGGATTCTATCCTCCTCTGCCCTTGCAGCGTCAAGATCCGGTCGATGAGTTTCAAAAAACTCTCCTGATTCTAGGGATCCACGATTGTCCGTAATGGTCTTTTGAGAGTCAAAAGTGGCTCTAGATCTTTCCATACGTTCGTCCTGCGTCTGGCGAGGTGCTAAGTAGTTGCCTGATCTGCTTCTGTGATCTCCAGCAAGGCTTCGTGGCCGCCATTCAGCGTAAGGTTTGTGGCTTGGACGGGACGTCTCCTTTCGAAAGATGTTCCGTTCAGAGTGTTTTGTGGTGCGTCCTCTTTGTGATCTTTGCAGTTCCTTCTTACTAGCTGGGATCTCCAGACGGCTCCATACTTCTCTGCCATGATGGGTGTTGTGGTTCTCCTGTCTGCTCGAACTCTTGCGATCTCTAGCGCGAGGATCAGTGACTCGAGTTTCGCGAGGTTGATAGGATGAGGATGCGCTTCTCCTTCTTTTCTCCTCCCGGTTGAGCTCGCTGTACCTCGAGTTTTCCGAGGGGCTAGGATGTCTCCCATTAGTAGGGGAGCGGGCTCGCTTTAGCGGATTTCGAGAGTTAAAACCTTGGGAGTTAAAACCTTGGGAGCCTTGAATAGGGAATCTTGCCCGTTCATTGTTCTCTAGATTTTCCTGTCGCAGCTTCCTCTTAAGTTCTCTTTCTTCTGGTGCCAACAGGGGACATGTATTTTCATCATGAGAGATGAGGTTGCAGGTGAAGCAGTAACGGTGAAGGCCATCATACGATAACGATACTTTCCCGATGTCTCCACTTGGGAATCCTATTCTTCGTTCAAATTGCAGGGGTTTGTCCGCATCAATGGAGACTTGGATACGCGCCTTTTTTTCATCGACTAGGAGCTTTTTTCCAAGCGCGTTAGCAATCTCCGTGAAGGTTTTATCATTCCAGAAATGAACTGGGACTCCCGTCACATTGATCCAAAACGGGATCGTGTTTGGAAAATTTTCGCTAGTGAAGGGTTCCCAGCGTTCCAGCGCGAAACTCCACTGGTTGAAATGACAGGGACGCTTATTTAGGACCATCTGCAAGTCCTCCTCTTTGTCAAAATCGAATTGGAAACGGCCATTCCCGAGGTTCAGTCCACGGACTCTTCCCTCTACATTCCAGATCCGGGGGCGAGGGAGAAGGTTGATCAGGGCATCGATGCTCCTTCCACGGATGTGGAAAACACGTCCAATGAGCGTGAGACGGAAACGTTCCTTGACATCATTGAGATCGCATTCCGGTATGCGTATGATATCATCTTCCAATTGAGTGGCTTTACGGTCTCCATTGGAGGAACCTCCGTTACGGATCAAGAGAGATGATTGACTCATGGTGGTGGGTAAGCACTGTTGAAACTTAGCAAATGCTAGAGAGGATGCGAGTTGTGATCGGAGAGACTATTGGGTTGCGGTGAGGATCTGAGAGATGAAGAGCGGAGGTTTATAGTAGGGGGCTAGGGGTTGGCTTTAGGGTTTTGTGAAGGACGGTGAGGGGCTCTCGACCGAAAACGGAAAGCGAATATTGAGGGAATATTGGTAACTTGGCAAGGAAGCCAGAGGACGGAACGGCAAGGTTTGCCGAGAAGTAAGACCGAGAAGAAACAGAGGGATCACAAGGAGTGTAGCTTAGTCTCCCTTGCGATCCTGGAGCCGGCGTGGTGCCTTAGATGGCCGGTGAGGAAGCGTCAGAGGCGGGGTAAGTCTGGATCTCAAAATCGCTTATCTCGTCGTCTAACCCTAGCGGTGCCATAATCTTGGATATCTATACAATTAAATAAAATATTGCAAATAAATAATTGACTATAACAAACTGAGTAACCATTACGTGTTTTGGTGAGGAACAG
Organism: Brassica rapa; assembly: GCF_000309985.2. Taxonomy (NCBI): domain Eukaryota; kingdom Viridiplantae; phylum Streptophyta; class Magnoliopsida; order Brassicales; family Brassicaceae; genus Brassica; species Brassica rapa. The sequence continues at coordinate 25,219,397 of NC_024801.2, forward strand.
CAGTGACAACAGTCTCTGTTCTTTTTAGTCTGAACGATGGTGGTGTTTGTTTCCTTTCCTTTATATGCATTATATCAGATTAAGGGTGGAGTTAGAATAATGATTTAGAGTTTAGAATAACTAAATCATTTTAGTATATAATTAATACTGTTTTGAATATTTTTCTTTTATGTGATATTTATCATAATTTTGTTTTTTGTATTACACTTTTGTGAATATAGATTTAGATAAGGATTCGATTAAAAGTTTTATTTGTGAATTTGCTGAAAAAACTTGTTAAAAATGAAAAATTAAAAGAAAAGAATGGTTCATTATCTTTAGAGTTTAATGAGACTAGGTAACAAAGTTTCCTATATCCATTTTTTCAGGAGTATATTTAAGATGCTACTCGCACAGAACATCAAATTTGAGCAAAATCATTCATAGATTCATGTTGAAAAAACATAATCACATTATGGCCATCAATTAAAATCTCATAGAATTAGATCTTACTTTTAACACCATAACAAACTGATAAGAGTAAGAACACTTTTCTAAAAGTATATACTAAATGTCAAAAAGATACCTAAACTTATATAAAAAAATAAATTAATATAAATTATTAAACTAATATATAGCATAATTGTTAATATCTTAATTTTACATATATTTTCCTGATTTTTCCATATCCTTCTCGTTCTTCTAAAATTTCCAAATCCTTTTTGATATGTTTCCATAATCCTAATACTATCAAATAAAAAAAGCTAAGGATCATTGCGAGGTGAAGGAAGGAAGGAGGAGATGACGAAACCAAAGAGAGACGAACTGAATCAAATCCTTTCTAGTTATTTCGATACCATTAACGATACTCTCCAGGTTTGTTGTTGTTGTTCTTCTTCTTCTTCTATATATGTGTTGTTAACTCGTGATTGAGTTGTAACTCTAACGGGTTGAATTAATATTGCAGTTGTTCGAGCACTCTCCGCCTCCGACACAAGTCAAAATAAACTGGAACGATGTACTTCAGATGTCTGATCACCTCTCCAGACAAGCCACCATAGGTTTTGCTTCTCTTTATATGGTTTCTATAATCAGTTTTTTTTGGTTCTTTTGTAAATTTTTCTTACAATTGTTTGTTTATTAGTCGGAATGCTATGGACTGGAGAACCTCCAAAAGCTGAAGCATTGAAAGAGACAATGGAGTCATACTACAACGCGCTTCAAGGGTTTTTGTTGCTTTGCCATGGAAGCATGATTGGTGCTGTTCCTACACTTTCTTCATCCATACAAGCCTCTGTGAAGCAGATTGTTGATTCCAGCTTCAAGTTGTTGCATGGTTCTGTCTCTTTATACGGTAAAATAGCAAAAGTCTCTCAGTTCTTCTGGCTATTATTGACTTAAGATTACACTTAACTGTGAATGATGTTTTCTCAGGAGGTGAGAAAGACAGGAAGCCGTCAATACCGCAGCTTACAGGAGCAGTGTGGGAGGCATGCTCTAACTTAAAGAAGATTCCTACGACAAACATCAAAGCAATTGGCCGAGCAATGACACAGGTCGCTGTTTCCGTGAAGGATGTTCTTAGGGAGATGCAAGAACTTAAGCCAGCTTCAGCTTGTTCGTCACCCGAGCATGATGTTTCTGTAAACTCAGATGAAGATGATGACGATTTAGGCGATGACTTGTCACCTGAAGAGCTGGATGTTGCTGCATTGGTGGCTGATGTTGTGTCTGACACCCTCATAGTGGTGAAAGAACTCATCCGGGCTATTGCAAGCATGATTAAGATGGAGAATCCAGAGGACAAAGGTGAGTTTGTGGACTCGTTTGAGAAGCTACTCAAGTTGTGTCAAGGAACAGGAGAACAGATTGATGAGCTTGGAGCCTGTGTGTATCCCCCACAGGAGCTGAGTCTCATGAAGCAAATATTGGAGAGAATAAATGGATACATCGGTGAGATTGAGGCTGATGCTATTGGTTTCATGAACTCTTCTTCATCAGAAGCTTTCTTGGGAGCATGCAGAAGGGTGCAGAGTGTGATTGAACATATGGAGACCGAACTAGACACAAGAACTGAAGCTGAAGTAGTTTGCAATATGCACAATGTTACTCTTTAACACTCAAGTTTCTTACTTAGCTTTCTGCATGTGCACCGGTGACAGTTATATGAAATGAAGCTGTTGCATATATATCTTGTTAACTAATACATACTAAATCTCAGTGTTCTAAAAATTTATCTATGCGGCAAATCAGGTTTAAATGAAACGATTTCACTAAGACGGTTTTTCTTCTTCTAAAATTGGCATAGGCATTCAAAAAAATCGGTGTAGGCGGCTGCTTAAACAAAAATCATCTATAAAGTAGTTAAGCACTGCCTATTGGTTTCTTGAACATTGCTAAGTCCTATTTCAGAATGAAAAATAACAATGATTCTCTGAGAGGAGAGATCTAAAAGAAACAGCTCAAGAATCTAAAAACTCAGAGAGTTTTTTCCTACAATGCATGAGTGAGCTCAAGAGTATCTGTAGAAGCCTCTCTACATACAGGATACAAATGGATTCTATCAGACGAAGCATTCCTCTCTTTCGAATCAATCTCATAAATGCATTTCCAGACAGCACTATTAGCCTTAAACCCACTTCCAAACCCAGTCAGCCACACATTTCCAGACAGCACTATTAGCATTCCTCTCTTTCGAATCAATCTCATAAATGATTTTTGTTCGTTTTTGCATAATTTCTTTTTGTTAAATATTTAATTTTTATTTACACTTTCTGTATAATGTTTATCAAACAACATAAATAAAAATATACTAACTTTAATCAAACCTAATATACCACTAAAAATCCGTTAAGGCTTAATATTACTATATTTATATTTTTTATAATTTTTACATATTTATACAACATAATATACCTATAATTAAAATACATAAACCAATATGAATTTTTATGATTAATATTATTTATAATATTTTATTTTATTTTGTATACATCTAAAGTATAAAGTTGCTTAGACTTTACAAAACAAAATTATTTTGTAAATATTTATATATGTTCATGAGTCTTCAAAGTTTTATTGGTAACATCTATATATATATAAATATGTTCGCTTCTCTGCCAAAATAAAACAAAAGACTGAATATAAATGAATGCAGTCAAGGGTAATTGAACCCATCACCTTCAGCACTGGTAATTTATCTTAGAACCACTAGGCTAAAGTCACTTTTTATAAATATGTGGCCGCGAAAATACTTATTATCGTGTCGGCTGGAAGCCCATGCTTCTTCTGCTTGTGGCCAGAGCCGGCACTGAACTGACGTCAAGATGAAGATCGTGAAGTTAAAAACTTTGCTCCAGACAGTTTTGCAATGTTTCCAACCTTTATAACTTGATGCATATAATATATATCAAAATACATTTGTTATACACGCTATTATTAGTTTTTTTTTAAAGAAGGTATTTGCAGTTATAAATGTTTTGTGCCAGTGAAATAATGGTTGAAAAACCTCTATACATATATCATTTTAAAATAACACTCAACTTCTATATAGTCAATACATATGTCCATGTTATATTTTAGACTAAATATTTTCTCTTTTAAAAATATAGAAAACAATTTTTTTAGTCTACAAGCAAATGTTGTAGAGCAAGTATGCATTATACAAAATAATATATATTTAAAATTCATACGCAAAAACATAAACGTTGTTATAGGTCTCTTTCTCACACATGCACACTCCACTATGAATAAGAATTAAAAAAAAACAGTATTGTCATCAAACTTTATCACAATTCCACATTTGGACATCTATAATTATGAGTTGGACAATTAATTAATTTGATACAATACCAAAGCAAGAATAATCGAAAAACAATTATACCACCGCATACTAATAAGTAACATATAACAGACAACCAAATTCTTGAATCTTAAAACAAATTTCAACTCGAGCATTTAGTGAATATCAAATTAACTAATATCCCGTCCGTAGGGCGGACCGACCCTAGTTAGTTATAAAACTTTGTACTTATCATCGTGTAAGTTCATCCTACTACTTTTATAAATCCACAAATATTAAATTATTCAAAATGATTTATGTATGTATATATATATAAAACTAAAACTAATCAAATTTAGTTTAACTAGAATTAAAGTTAATTGTGCTTCGATTTGAAGAAATAGTATAACTCAATATAACACAAAATGAGTATTATAAACAATCTAAATAAGTATGTCAAAAAGAATATAAATGCAAAAAAAAAATTAATTGAAAAGTTAATTTATTTCAGCCCAAAAAATACCATGATTAAACTTGTAGAAGTAAATAAAATTCATTATATCCAAGTAATAATCAAACCGACTTGAATATCTAAATTATATATCTAAACTAGTGGTGTTCCGGCGCTACGCGCCGGATTCATATTTATTATGAAAGAAGTTGCAATTTATTTTATGGCCTTAGTAAAGAGATTATGTTCAGCAATTTGATGTTGTAACTACGTTGAAGAGAATGATCTTTTCTGATTTTTTTGGAGAACTCCTTGTGGTTCCTTTGCCTTTACATTCAACTGGCGTCTTCACCATTATTTTTGAAAATCGCAATGGTTGAGTAATCAAGAATCAAGAGGTTGCATCAGAACTGTGTAGTGAAAGAATGTAGGAGATACCTAACTGGTGGCTTTTGCAATTACACTGCATTTACAGTGTGAGCTAATCATTCAGTTGGGAGGCGTATAGGCACCCTGCAACGGTTAGAGGTTCATTTGGAAGGTTGTAGCTTCTTAAATCTTTTTTTTTTTTGTTAATTTTTAGCAGTTTGTTATTTATAAACTTGCCTTCTAAGCGTAGAGGATGTGGCAACATAGGTTACATAAGCTCTGCAATGTGTCTAATCTTTTATGAGGTGTGCAAGTGTTCATAATTTTCTGTGATGGTAACTTCTTAATTCTATTATTTTGTGTTAATTATTATCAGTTTGTTACTTATAAATTTCCCTCCAAAACGTTGTATATGTGGCAATCTTAAACCAAAGTGATATAAGCTCTGCTCTTTTTTTAATCTTCTATAAGCTGTGCAAGTGTTCATTAGCTCTGTAGTTTGTCTAATCTTATATGAGTTATCCAAGTGTTCATAATTTTCTATGATGGTATCTTCATAATTCTACTAATTTGTTTTAATTATTATCATTTTGTTACTTTTAATCTTGTCCTCTAAAACGTCGAAGATGTTGCAATATATGTGATATAAGCTCTGCACCTTGTTTAATCTCCTATACGCTGTGCAAGTGTTCATTATTTTATATGAAATATAAGGATGCATGAGAACAGACTTTAAAGATAGACGCTAGGTGGATGTTTTCTGTCTGAATAAGATAAGCATTAATAAATAATAATGAGAACAGCAACCACATTGTAGTAAACATTTAAAAACAAAAGAGAAATAGTTTTAAATGAAAAGGAAAAGATAGTAAAGCATAATTTGAAAAAAAAAGAAGCTGTGGTTGCTTAAGTTTTGTAGTGGACTCATTCCACACGGGATTTCTCAGCGACTTGTTCTTTGCTCGATGGTGCACGCTTTGCTGTAGAAGCATCATTGCAAGTCTTGCCAACTTTGGCATCTATTCCTGGTGCAATAACTTCAGGCAGCGCTTATTCAGGGATCTTTGCGCCTTCCTATTAATAATGTTACGAACACAGATATTATATAATGCAAGCAGCGCAAATTCAGTAACTTCATATTAAGATAATGAACAAACAGTTATAACAAAGGCTGGCATCGGTGCAAGATCTCGCTCAGTTATAACAAACAGTAACTTCAAATTAAGATAAGGAAGACCCGGAGCAGCCAATATAACAACAACCGTCATCATGCTGGATACCAGTCACTTAAGCCGCGCAGAGAAACTCAATTATCTGTCTAGTCTAGAAGAAGTTAACAAAGTCAAAAATTAATCTCAAGTTATCCAAATTTTTAGTGGACAAGACTCAACCTGAGAATCAGCCGTGACTGTAAATTGATTAAGCTCAGCAGCAGTAAGTGGCTCAATCTTCTGTGCATGAACAACATTTGATGAGGACGCTTTCTGGTCTGCTCCATGACCTCGCAAGCTGAAAGTTAATGAGCATGATATACAGTCAAACAAAGGCGAAACCTAAGTTCAATATATTTAAATTAGGATGTTAGGACATGTACTTGCCTGTCAAACACTTCTTTTCCTGCGGCAGTCTCAGAGTCAAAATAGAGATGTGTGGCATAAGTAGCATTCAGAAATAACCGTCCTGCCAAAACATATGGGTTTAGTTAACAAAACGTCAGTGCAAAACAAACAGTGTATGGCATGCATTTCACGGATACACTTATGAAAAAACCATAAATAGACTCCAAAATTGACAAAAAAACTCTAGAACACTAATCAGGAAGAACTCCATAACAGATTTAGCCGATAACACTTTTTACAGTAATCAAAGGAAAGATCAGACAAATCCATAAACGAAAGAAGGAGATTTTAAAAATCATGGGGAATTGTCTTTCACAAGCTATTGTTTTTCATAACCTCGTAATTACTGTCGTAGAATAGAGGGAGGGCCACACTCCTCTCCTCTCGTAATTCTTCGTAGACTCACTTACCAAGCTATTGTTTTAATCTGTGGAAGCAGCGCAATAACGTCATTCACAACAAAATCTCCCTCTCAACAGCTGAGGTATTCCGGCTTATCGACAAAGACATCCGGACTGTAATCACTGCCAAGAAGAAAAGGAAACATTTCAGCTCCCTTATGTCTCTTTGGCTTAGATAAAGATTATCTTTTGGTCTTTTCTGTAGCTCTACTATGTTCTTCACCTTTTTTGCCATGGTGGTGCTGTAATGATTTTGTAAATCTAACTCCTTCATCAATATGAATATTAACCTTTTAGCAAAAAAAAATCATAAGAGTAAAAAAAAAAAAAAACAGATACTCACTTATCCCCAACTATCTTAGGATTTACGCTTGTGGCAAGCACAATTTTGGGTTCTTTCCCGTAGCTCTCAAATTCGCTATGAAACGCAAGAGCCATAGAGTCAAACATACTAACACAAACGTTATCACCACTGCAAAGAAACAATGATATCGAGTCAGATAGGAGTATACGTTAGATTATCTATTACACAGTGTAAGCATTACACACTGTGCCCCCAGTATACGATCGGTGATTGTACTCCGGATTGCATTTAGCTCACCAATCATGTCTGAAAAAATGAGTTCATGAGATTAAGCCAACACATGATACGACTAAACCCAACTAAACAACTCAAACTGAAGATACATACCAGGGACCTGTTTTTGCCGGTGTTTGCCAGTTCAAGTAACTGATTGTATGCTCGTAATAATCAGAACAGCTCAGTAGGTATGGGCCTAGTGGACTCCGGTAGCTTATCAAAAGAGGTTCCATCATTGAACCGTATGGAGAGGGAGCATCAGAGAACCTGAAATTGGGGTTTCTGCGCGTAACATCAAACCCGCTTAAACTGTAGACAGATCCTTCAGTGAGACGGTTTCTGAACCTGAATTGATACTTCGAACCAACACATCCTTGCATACGAACCTCCGCAGTGTTGGAGCATCGCCCAGCTTTCAAATATGCAAGGAGGGTAAAGGAATTCGCCATCGCAGTGATCAGTAAGTGAAAAGACTATTCTTCTGAATCTCGTCGAATCTGTGCTGCTCATCGATAGAGGTGGAGATATTTATAGTATAAGCTTTTCTCGGTTACTCTGGGAAAGGGATGAGGTAAAGTGAATGATGAAGAGTGGGTTTATTACGTAGAAAATGTGAGTAAAGAAGGTATCAATGCGGCCGGCAGGCGTTACGGAAAGGTGACCGTCGGGTGTGATCTCTGAAACCTAGGTCGGACGGGAAGAAGACGACTTAATGGGCCGGAAATGTGTGTAAGCCTTCACCAGATTCTGCAAGTTGGGTAACACGCAAATGATTCTATAACTGGGCCATTATATTTCATGAGCCCAAACCTATTTTCGTAAAAAACCTCAACAAATCAGAACGTGACAAGTGTCACGAAAAGCCCCTCCTTCCTTGCTGACGTGGCGACCTGAGGTGAGAGAAAACCCTGTTTTATTATTATAGATACAATACAATAATATTATTTAAAATAAATTATAAATAAATTTATTTGTAAAATTTATATAGTCACCTTGTAGATAATAATAAATGGATCTTTTTTTTTTAACTTGGACCATTTCCTGATAACTGTATAATATGAAAATATTAATAAAAGTATCTTTAATTAATTAAAAAAGGCCAATTGGTGAAAGTAGAATAACTCAAGCAACCGTGAGATAGAAATCCACTATAACGCTTAAGAACTACTATCACCAATTGACAATCAATTTGATTGATTTACACCTTTATATACAGAATTACAATGTTGATAATTAGCGATGTGGGAGTTCTGATTATTATTTCATAATTACCCTTTTGTTTTTTTGGGCCTCTTCTCTATCACCACCACTTTGTGTATCAAATTTCTACGTTTTGAGAAAATATAACATTCTCCAAACACTCTAAAGAAAACTTTGTTGATCAAGCATAATATTGATGTAACGTTTTGAAGGCAAAGTTGTTTAAACTTAACGGCATTTCCTAATAACATTAGTTTCATGGTTAATTTAACTAGGTAAACTTTGTCTTCAATTTGGTGTGGAGTTTGATCATAAAATAACATCGAAGCGTTGTTAGCACTATGAACGTTTGCACTGTGATAAGATGATTACACAAGCTCAAAAGTGTCCAATTGGGGATGATCAACCTCAACCTCCTATACGGCTATAACTAATTCCATTTACGAGTGATTCTTAACACAACTATCAAAAGTAAAACGAATCTTATATTAACCAGAGAGTCACTAACACAACCTACCGAGTTATCTTCCACTGCTACGTTGGAGTTGGTACACTCAGAAGCTCTCTTCCTCAGATCCCTTTCCTCTACTTCTCTTCCATGTCATATACAAGCTAATCCTGTTTCAGCAAAAAATAGGGTTTAACGCGCATGATCCAGAAGAAAGGTCTGCTATGTCTGGTCATGTCGTGTATATATATATATATATGAGAATTCTATACCTCTCGGTCTGAACGGTTCTTTTAGCGAGCATGAGGGTAGGGAAGACAGGGACCATAGCAGCGCACAAGTGCTTAATAGAAATATAGAATGCCCACGAACAATATGATGCGTCCAGCTATATATGGGGTAAGAACCAGAGTTAATGATGCCAAAAGTTGCGATCTGCAGCTTCTTCCACACGTGTCCACTTCTGACCCTTTCTGTTTATTACTCAGCTATTTTTATACTGGGCCATGTTGCGTTAGAGTTGCGCTCCGTTTCGTATGTCAACCTTCTCTTCTGGGATTTAAAGAATAATGTCAAGCCTTTTTTTTATTCAACCAGTTTTGGTACAACCTTATCCTATTTTCACTAGTTCAGTGTCAACCTTTGTTGATCATAATATAAGTTGCGATCTCTTTATAACTCGTGAATACGTATGGGTCTAAAGATCGTCATGATCCATGGCTTCACCTTTGAACGAGAAGATTTTACTATAATATTCCTTGAACTAGGTTTTATTAGGTCGACCTGAAATTTGGTGCGAATGGCGTGAATGTACCTACCTGGTCAGACCGAACTTGAGTTCAGAACTCAACGCCAACGTTACTTCACCGAGTTCAAACCTTTTTTTTTTAGAGTGATCCAAATGTCACAAAAACTCTTACGAATTTAATTCGACATTCTCACAACTTGTTGAGTTTGGTCATCAAATTTACTACACCTAAATATGGTGATCACTTTGTTCAAAAAAAAGGAGATTACGAGGAATAAAGCTTCTACATCTAAATATGGTTGTGAGATTTCAAACACCAGATTAAACATGATAAAACCAAGAAGAGGAATGTCAATCGCAATATGAGTCATCAAAGCTATTCTGTATTCTTCATCTCACTTTATGTTGTCAAGAGAGGGAAGAAATGATGTTGTTCTTCAACACTGTGATGTAGTCATCACCTTCACATGGCTTCTCATCCATCTACAATTTTTTTCATACATTTCTCAATTGTTAGTTCTCTAGAAATAATGCCAGTCTCATTAGCGTATATAATTGCTAAAAACTATGTATGAATTAAGTTTAGTGTTCTCGGTCCAGAGATATGGATCAGCTGTTGATAACACATGCAACTATATGTAAACCATCTCCCTCTCTTATACACAGTACCCACACTCAAATACAGGTAATCAAGATCCCAATATAGCCTCTCTTGAACTGAAATAATCAGTATCTTAAAAACTCATTCATAACTTATAAACTATCCTCCCAAGATGAACCCAATAAGCATATATTTTTGGGAGAAGATAGTAACATCTATTTTCATATTCATGTCTAAAACTTATCTACCAAACATTAATTAATGTGCCTATTGACTAGCACATTGGCTTGATATTGTACAAAAGAACTTAAAAATAAAGAAGTATATATAAGAGAAAACAATTAACTTAACATGGAAGTTGTAGCAAACCACCCTTTGATCTCGGCACACTAGAGATGTAGAAGCACTTAAAATACTCGAACCTTGCATCTCCAATACGTGAAGCAAGTTCGAGAATTCTTCTTCTTTTTCCTTTTCCATGCTTATCTGCACAACAGCCTCATCACCTGACCTCCCCAGTTCAAGAACTGAGATCGCTAGAGTGTGAGGATCTTGCCGCTCCAATCTCTGGGACTTCTTGCTCTCGATAGCTTCTACAAGCTTTTTCTTCCTGAGAGTTAGCTCTTCAACTTCATTAAGTAGCTTGGGAATGTAACTGACCACTCTATCCATTATAGACGGTGCACACCATTTCTTCTATTAATCAGTAACATCAAGAAACTAGTTCAACAATCCTAATCATAGTCAATATACATGATTGATATATGTATCATTTCAAAAATAAAAGGGAGTAAGATTATCAAACCTTGGAGGAAGACGAATGATCAGGAAGAAGAGTGCCGAGAGTGAGGTAAGAGGCATGAAGTCTCATCCTCCTTAGACGCTCATTGGCGTTACGTTCTTGTTTCTTTGCTGCACCACTTGATGAGCCATGAGCATCTTCATCATGCAACACTATTACTACTTCCTTCCCTTTGCTTTCTGAGTGAGCTCGAAAAGTGTCGTCCTTCTCTCGGAACTCCTCAACGATTGTTTCTGCAGGGATATGGAAGAGATCGTCGAGTAAACTGGATTCTAAAATCTGATGGTCGGACATACGTACCAACGGCAAGATAATAACATAAATACGCAAACAATAAAAGAGGCTTCCTTCTCTTCTTCTATTACAAGAGGTCGTCTTAATTTAAACTCATAATTGCAGGAAACAAACTTATATTAATCTCTAAACCCTAATTAAGATAACAAGATGATCATTAATGAGGATTATATAAATATGTAGGTGTGTGTATCCATTGATAATAAAGATATATATACAGGGGAGAGGAATGAGCCCAAGTCAACCCCAAAAGCAGTAGCTGTAAGAATAAATAACTATGCAATGAAGCCCCCACAAACTATTATATTTAAAATTAAAAACTGGAGAGGTATACAGTCTATGAACAAAAAATAGTAAACTCGAAAAATGATTGAAGATAATGTATAAATAAAAAAAAGAAAGGACGAACTCTTGGAATCACAGGCCACAGCTAGTTGGCCGGAGAGGAGAAAAGAAGTACGTAGTATAATATCATCGGCTCTGCAGTACAATAGAAAAAGAACCTTGCGACATAATCAGAGATTTTTCTTACCTGATTCATCTTCTTCCTAAGGTTGCAGAGGTTGTCATATAGTCAAAAGTCTCGGTTCTTGCCTGTCTGGTTTATGTGTATGTACGTGTGTCTTTTATGTAGTACAATTGGCGTTAAACTGTAGTACACAGTACTTGCATTATCATTATTTTTTAAATGTATTCATTGGGATACATGTAATCCATACTCTCCTTGTAACGTATTTGTATGTGTTTTTTAATCACTCTAATATTTTCCATAATTAATTTTATGTCTTTCCTGTTGCTGTTAAGTGTTAAACTATTTTGAGTTAAGAAAAGACACTAGTATTAGTGTTTTTATCACTTTTCTTTAAGCAAACATGAAATAAATAAACAATTTTCACTTCCTTAAAATAATAATGTAGACAATATTTCTAAAAATGGAAATACCAACACAACTATCAAGGCGAGAACCAAGGCGAGAACCATAAATTTTCCTTGATAAACAATAAAGATTATGACAAAAAATGTTGGAAGACTGAGTTGTGTTTCTAAGAAAGAATACAAACATTTTGTATGTAATGAAGATGTGATGCTAATAACCACCCCAGTTCAGTTTGGTGGGTAACAAACGCTTCTGTCTAACGGAACACATCTTTCGCAATCCAGAGAGAAGAAAGCCTCTGCAAGTTACAACATCTACTACCTTCGAGAAGATCCAAAATCCAAAGGAGCATAAAACGAATATGGTTTTCTCACCATCACCTATCGTCAATGATCCAAAATGCAAACCCAAAATTGAATCCATCTCAACTGAGAAATTCTTTCCCTTATTTCTTAGTTCAACAAATCTAACCTCTCTCAGCGACAATACTCTTCAATATTCAAGCTGCCCTTGTCTGCTGTCCCAACCACTCCTCACTAAGTTTGCCCGAGAATTGAGATTACCTAGTATGCGCCGAGCCCGATCAAGGATCCTTTCAGTCCGTTCATTAGGCTTATACCCTCTCCGAGCTATTCTTTCAACCAACTCAAACGCATCTTCCGCCCGATTCATCACAACCCTTTTCAACAGCATATTGTACGTGTACATATCCAGAGGATAGCATTTCTCTATAACTTCATCTAACCGCTTCAGTTCTCCTTCCATTTCGACTCTCCCTGAGAACACTCCTATCAACTCACCAAGAGCCTTCATCTCAGGGATCTTCTCTTCCACATCTCTCATCCGTGTCCACGCCTCATACACCCCTTTGCTCTTTATCGCGTTATACAAAAGAACATTACCGATGAAAGATGTGATCCGCCGCCCGCTTTTCCTGAACTCATTGACTAACCCAACCGCCTCCTCGTACCTTTCTCTGTTGCATAGCTTCTGCACGAGTACTTCGTAACATTCGATACTAGGATGTCTCCCTTCTCCCTTCATCTCTTCCAAGAAATGCATAGCGTCGTCCAATCTATTCCCTCTACAGAGGCCAACGATCATTACATGGTAAAGCCTTTTTTTGACCTCACCTTTTTCCCGCAGTTCATAGAAAAAATGGAGGGCGTCAGCGATTCTTTCGTTTTTGAGATAACACTGAAGCATGAGGATGTTCGAATCCAGCGTCGGCGTGAAACCGTTTCTACCTATCAGATCATACACTAATCTCGCGAGTTTCGGGTTCCCTGCAAACCCTGCTCCTTCGATGAAGAGATTGTAGGTTCCAACTTTGTGTTCCCAACGAGACAACTGATAATTTAGCAACGTGGTGAAACAGCTTCTGTCACCGCTCTCCATCGCGCAAACACATCGGATAACATTTCGATAGAGACTATATGTCGGAGTGTAGCCCTTTTCCTGCATTCTGACGATAAGTTTAGCAGCTTTGTCTCCCCTCATCAACCTGATCGTCCCGTATATCAAGCTGACGAACATCCCAAACGTGGTGGCTACACCGCTTCTATTGAACAGCTCGTTGATCAAAATAGCGTCGTCCACTTTCCCAGCGTCGCAAAGAGCCGGTATAACCTTGCAACCACCTAGAAACTTAGGCAACGCGTCGCGCTCTGATGCAACAATAACCAGCTCCTTGGCCATGTCAGCCTTCCCGTTCCAGCACAAAGCGTTTGCAAGTATACAAAACGTCTTCCCGCCGAGAAAATGCCCCCTGTCCATCGCTCCCTTAAAGACATCATAAGCTTGCTCCACACGCCTGTCTCCACAAAGAGTCCGAACCAGATAGCTGTAAGACATGGAGGTAGGAGCGAATCCAATCTCAGACCTCGACCGGTACAACTCAAGAGCTTCGTCTACTAAACCGGCTTTGCAAAAGAAACACAACGCAGCATTCATTGTCTTCTTGTTAGGCAAAACACCACGCACCATCATCTCCGTCAAGATATCATACACACTCCCAAGATTGTTCTCTTTCAAAAGCTTCGAGATCAGAGAGTTATACCTAACAACTTCAATCTCACAGCCTTCCAAAGGACTAATCTGCTGCAAGAAACCTTCGATATTATCCAACAATCCAGCTCCAATAAGAGACTTAATCCAAATGCTATAAGCACGGTCCATAGGAACTGTCCCAACTACTTTAATATCATCTAACAACTTAGTAGCTTTCTGAAACTTCTCTTGAGAGCATAGAGAATCAATCAAAATCCCTAAACCAGCTCCACAACCATCAGGATCATCAGGGAGTAAGGCGCGTAGATAAGCCTCAGCCTCATCAAGCTCCCCTTGCTTACACAACTTCTTAACCAAAATCGAATGCGTAACCGCGCAGACAAACCCACGCGCGGAGATCTGTTCGTGGATCACGTCAACGGTATCGAAACACTTCTCCTCCACAAGCGCGTTCAACAGCACGTGATACCCAAACGTATCCAAATCCAGACCTCGGAACCTCATGTGCCCAAAATGCTGGAGCGCCACGTCGGTGCGTCCGGCGACGGCGTAGCCGATCACGAGCGCGTCGCAGAGACGGAGCGAGTGGCGGTAGCCTTCGAAGCCGTCGCTGCCGTCTAGGAACTCGACGATGAGGCGGAAGTGGTTGGCGCCGCGGAGGATCTTGAAGATGGCGTGGAACGTGGCGCGCGTGTGGTGGAAGCTGGGCTGGTGAGCGGCCCAGTCGAAGAACTTGAGGCACGAGTGGAGGTCGTAGCGCGTGTGGTTGAGCACGTCGAGGACGAACTTCTCCGTGAGGCGGAGGCGGAGGGAGGTGAGGTGGTGGTAGAAGGCGCGGTCATCTCCGTCGCTTGAAGGCGATTTGAGGATGTCGCAGATGCGGTTGATTAGGTCGTGGCTTTGCGGAGGCGCGTCGAGTTTGAACCAGTCTTTTACTTCGCGGATTAGGATGTCTCCGGCGGCGATTGGAGGCTTGGTGAGGGAAGAGAAGTTAGAAGGAGAGGAGAGAGCGTCGCGGGTACTGTGGTTGCAGCTCCTGAGCGACGCCGAGAGCGATAGTATCCTCCGCCTGAGGAGCATAACGTTCTAATCGCATGTTCTCGGCGGAGATGGCATCGAAGCTCCCAAATCTCTTTCTTCGATCAGACGAAAAACCCTAACGGTCTACAACCAATCAGATCCATCCACGTCACTCTCATGTCGTGGCTTTTGGTCGTTTACTAATGAGTACTTCGTCTTCTATTACGAAATTACCCCGGTCAAATTCAAAATTCGTAGTACTATACACATTTGATATTCGATTTTGGTTCGGTTTTATTTTACTCGGTTTGGCCGGGTTTATTTTTTTTGCACATTCGTATATTTTGCTGTAGCGGAAGAGATGGGCGACTAATCAGATGCATCCACGTCATACTTAATGTCGTGGCTTTTGACCGTTTTTACGAAAATACCCCCTTTGAGTTCACTAATGAATACTTCTTCCCGGTAGGCTCGTTTTGGGTTTCTCTTCTCCGTCGTAAGAAATGGGGACCAATCTGAGATCCGTGATCTATGTATTTCTTCTCCTCTTCGTCGTCGTCTTCACCGTCAACGCTCAAAATCGGAGACCTAAGAACGTTCAGGTGGCAGTTAAAGCTAAGTGGCAGGGTACTCCTCTTCTCCTCGAGGCTGGGTAAATGCATCTCTTCATTTCGTTCGATCTCCATTGTTACTAAGTGGGATTCTCACTCGATGTTTTTTCTTTTCGTGTGGCAGAGAGTTGATTTCGAAAGAATCGAAGCAGCTTTTCTGGGAGTTCAACGAAGCTTGGCTTGATTCCGATGGTGACTCCGATTGTAAATCGGCTAGAGATTGTCTCCTCAAGATATCTACACAGGCCTCTACCTTATTGGCTAAGCCCGTGGCTTCTCTGTTTCAATTCTCACTTACTCTGAGATCCGCGTCGCCCCGGGTTGTGCTCTACCGTCAATTGGCGGATGAGTCTCTCTCTTCCTTCCCTCACGGAGATGATCCGTCAGCGAGTCACTGCTGTTGGGTTGATACTGGCTCTTCACTCTTTTACGATGTTGCGGATCTCCTCCCCTGGCTCGCTTCTACTGCTACGTATGCTCTGATGTTCTCTCTTCCTTTGGTTTAAGATCACGATTTGAGTTTTTTTTTTTTTGCTAAGCTGCATTTCGTTGAATGCCAGTGCTGGAGACGCTGCTCAAGGGCCTGAGCTCTTCGACTTTGATCACGTTCATTTTGATTCGAAAGCTGGAACTCCAGTTGCTGTTCTATACGGGGCTGTTGGGACTGGTTGCTTTAGGGAATTTCACCTCTCGCTTTCTCAAGCAGCTAAGGAGGTATCTCTTGTTTTCCAGATCTCGTTTCTGAGCGTCTCTCTGCTTTTATTGTGTGCATTCTGATGAAGTCTTGGTTTTTTTACAGGGGAAAGTTACATATGTTGTTAGACCAGTATTACCTTCTGGCTGTGAAAGCAAAACGAGGCCCTGTGGTGCTATTGGGGCAAGGGATAATGTTAGCTTAGCTGGTTATGGTGTGGAGCTTGCTTTGAAGAACATGGAGTACAAGGCAATGGATGATAGTGCTATAAAGAAAGGTTAGAGTTTAGCTCAATTTTTGTGTCATTTCGTCACCGGAACTTTGAAAGGAAAAGCTTATTTTTATCAGTTACTTGTTCAGTATCTTCTTTCTGTTACCGGTGAATTTGCCACCCTTTAAGTGTTATTGCTATGAGTTTCAGGTATCACTCTTGAAGATCCAAGGACTGAAGATCTTAGTCAAGATGTTAGGGGTTTTATATTCTCTAAAATCCTGGTATGTTTAATTTTCAACATTAGTAGAATAATACATCCAAACATTTTTTTAAATCTAGGCCGTTTGATTTTTTTGTTTGTTAATGGATAAGAGAGGAATGGAGGAAAATAGTTCGTAGCAGTATATCATTTTCTGTTGGGTAATCATTAGGGTCACCGATTCTTGTTTTGCAGGACAGGAAACCCGAGCTAAGATCAGAAGTCATGGCTTTTAGGGATTATCTCCTATCATCAACTGTATCAGATACGCTTGATGTTTGGGAGCTCAAAGGTAGCTATGCATCCTGCGTGTTTTGGCTTTGGTGAGAGTAGAAGTTAATAAATGTTTCATAATTTTCCTTCATTCTACAGATTTAGGACACCAAACAGCCCAGCGAATAGTCCATGCCTCTGATCCTTTGCAATCTATGCAAGAAATCAATCAAAACTTTCCAAGCGTTGTTTCTTCATTATCTCGCATGAAGGTATGTCATTGTTTATTGATGCTGTGATAGCCTTAATCTGTTGGTTGATTTGTTTCTTTTGGTTCTTCTGATTCTAACCGTCTGGTTCATTTGTGCAGCTCAATGAATCAATCAAAGATGAGATACTTTCAAACCAGAGAATGGTTCCCCCTGGCAAGGCTTTGTTGGCTCTGAATGGTGCCCTGTTAAACATTGAAGATATGGACCTATACATGTAATACCTTTTTGCACATGGTGATTTTGTCTTGATCAAGGCGCATATAGTGTAAATTAATGGTCCTTTTCTTGAAGTGAGAATGTTTTTATGGTTTGTAGAGCGGAAATTCTGTTATTTTTTCCCTAGCTCTGCCTAAGTCCACTTTAGCTATAGTATGGCCAAAGCTAGTTTCCCGTCTTTCAGTTTACTTACATTTCGACATCTGTTTTGCTGTATTGGTTTTCGTTTGCCTTTCCGTTTACTCTTTTTAAAAGCTAATATGTCTATAGTTCCTCTCCAATGATTGTCTGATCGTCTTGTCTGTAGGTTGATGGATTTGGCTCATCAGGAGTTGTCCCTGGCCAACCAGTTTTCAAAGCTTAAGGTACTCTTTACCGACCGTGTGCGCTTAAACATTTAGGCTAGTGCTGTATGAAACATCTTGTAAGAATGGTCTTAAATTTTTAGACTTTGGCCTTTTTTGCTTGTTTTGCTAGAGATCTCAGACATACACCCCACTTGTTGTTTGATGCGTGTACAACGCCGAAAAAATAATTAAAGTTTTGGTTTATATAACATGGGGGAAATATTGAAATGATACAATTTTGATGAAGATTTTCGTCTATTTAGGACACTGAGCTCTGATTACTCTTGTTCTGGATGTGCTAACATATATATGCAACTGTCAGATACCTGATGGAGCCATAAGGAAACTTTTACTAACTACCCCTCTCCCGGAGCCGGATTCATATCGGGTTGATTTCCGTTCTGAGCATGTTAATTATCTCAACAATCTGGAGGAGGATGATATGTACAAGCGCTGGCGGAGTAATCTTAACGAGGTAATTAGTACAGCTGGCATAATGGAGGATACTTATGATATTCTTTTGTGAGCAGTATGCAATTTAAAAATGATATCTCTAATTGTCTGTATTTCTCTCACGTTGTATTAAGATTTTGATGCCTGCCTTCCCTGGGCAACTACGTTACATCCGAAAGAACCTATTCCATGCAGTTTACGTCATTGATCCAGCCACTGTCTGCGGTCTTGAGGCAAGTCTCACATATGCCCTTTTCTGGCACTGCCGGCCCTTCTTCCATTCATGAGTACTGAGCGTTTGAACTGACTAACTAATGTTGGAATGTTACAGTCCATTGACACACTAAGATCTTTATACGAAAATCAAGTCCCTGTGAGATTTGGGGTGATATTATATTCCACTCAACTAATCAAGAATATCGAGGATAATGGTGGTCAAATCCAGTCTTATGATGCAGAGACAAATGCCCAAGTTAAAGAGGACATATCCACTATGGTATTCACCTCTCTTTGGAATAAGTTTACTGCTTTCAAGTTCCCAACGTTGAATTTTTGTTTTCCGCATTAATATGCTTGTTTGTATTATGTTATTTTTTATTGTTTTGCCGGAGGATGAAACTAAAAATGAATTTGTTTTCTAATGATAAACACTATTTGCAGATCATACGTCTTTTTCTGTACATCAAGGAGCACCATGGGATTCAAACAGCTTTTCAGTTTTTGGGAAATGTAATATACACTAACATTTACTCATAGCTAGAAGTGTCTTGAAGTATCCCAAACGATAGTTGCTGAACATCTTCGTGTTGGTTCACAGGTAAACAGATTAAGGACTGAATCTGCTGATTCTTCCGAAGAGGACATTGAGCAGCAGCATGTCGATGGAGCATTTGTTGAGACAATTTTGTAAGTACCCTGGATATTTAAAATCACTATTATATCGCAGATCTATGTTAATATCTTTTTTCAAGGGAAATATAGATTGTACCCATAGCACTCCTAACGTTGGATCTTTTCTATTTCAGACCAAAAGTTAAATCACCACCTCAAGAGATATTGCTGAAACTACAGCAAGAGCACACTTTGAAGGAGGCATCTGAAGCAAGCTCCATGTTTGTATTTAAGCTGGGTCTGGCGAAACTGAAGTGTTCATTTTTGATGAATGGCCTCGTCTTCGATTCTGTTGAGGTACTTTTGTGCATCTTTGTTAATATGTAAGGTTCTAATATCTTGGCAGTGCGTATTACAAATCTTCATGATGATTGTACATACAAACCGTTTCTACTTTGATTTGCATCAAATTTGACGTCTGCATACTAAAAGCTTTTGATTTTTTATCGCTATGATTTTTTTAAGACTACTGGAAATTGGTTCATGATGTTAGCTCTTGTCTCTCCAGGAAGAAACTCTTTTAAATGCAATGAATGATGAGCTTCCCAAGATACAAGAACAAGTTTATTACGGCCAGATAGAATCCCGTACTAATGTTTTGGACAAACTGCTTTCGGAAAGTGGTCTTAGCCGGTATAATCCACAGGTAGGGAGTTTTACTAACAGCATTTTTTGTTTTAATTTGTTTGTGTGCTTGTTCATTACTGATTCCAAGAAGAGTCTACCTTCTCATTATTGCATTGTTTGTAGATTATTGGCGGAGGAAAAAACAAACCCAGATATGTGTCACTGGCTTCATCTACCAAGAGTGGGGAATCTATGCTGGATGATGTTAACTACTTGCATTCTTCTGAATGTAAGTAACCGTACATTTACATAGTCAACAGCTTCTTGTCTATATCTTCTCACGCAACTAATTGGTATATATCTTCTTATCTGACAATTCCAGCTTCCGACGATGTGAAGTATGTGACTCATCTCCTTGCTGTTGATGTCACCACGAAGAAAGGAATGAAATTGTTACATGAGGGAGTCCGTTACCTGGTTAGTTGATATACCAATAGCTTCTTGTGACGTTCTTTACATCTCGACCCTCGGTTGGATCCACCCATGTTATTGATGTTCTTGCATTTTCATTCAGATTGGAGGTTCCAAAAGTGCTCGACTTGGAGTCTTATTTAGTAGCAGCCCGAATGTTGACCCATATAGCCTTCTCTTTATAAAGTTCTTTGAAATAACTGCATCATCATTTAGGTACGTCAGTTTTTGTTTTCATGTGATTGGTGATGTGTGCTTGCAGGTTGTCATTTCCTACCCTTAATCTCTGTTTGTTACGTTTGCTGTCTAATTGTTTGCAGTCATAAGGAAAAGGCCCTGCATTTCTTGGATAAACTATGCTCGTTTTACGAGCGTGAATATCTGTTTAAAACATCAGTGGAGTCAGGTAGCTCTCAGATGCCAATTGATAAAGTCCTTGAGCTTGCTGAGGAGTATGGGTTATCTTCTAAGGCGTACCGATCTCGTCTCGTAGAATCTTTGGATGAGGAATTACGTAAGCGTATGATGAAGGTATGCCGCTTTAGAAGATTTCCTATCATGCCTGAAAAAAACATGGATCCAAGAATCTTCAATTTTCCTCTGAAACAGCAATGATGTTAGCGATGGTTTTTTGCTCACTATTGTCATGTAGGTCGCCCAATTTTTGTCTTGGGAAGTTGGGCTTGAATCTGATGCAAATGCAATCATTTCAAATGGAAGGGTAAGTAAACCAATTTTTATCTTTCTCTGTTCAATATATATTTTACTATATACCTACTCTGAGTTATAGTTTCAGTTGTATAATTACGAACCTTCAGCATACTCAATTATATATTTTGGTAGGTGATTTTTCCTGTGGATGAGAGGACATTTATGGGTCATGATTTGCACCTTCTCGAGTCGATGGAGTTCAATCAGAGAGTAAAGCCTGTTCAAGAAATTATTGAAGGCATTGAATGGCAGGGTGTGGATCCTGATTTACTGACTAGGTATCGCAATTCATGCTTGAGCTGTTTCTCCTTCCCTTGCGCGCATAGTCTTTTCTAACAAACTAAAGCTTCAAAAAGTGTTTTTCTCCACCTTGTTCTTGGCGAGCAAAGCTTCTTTAGCTACACATTTCATGGGATATTGAAATTTTACTTGATAATAGGCCCGCCCTGTGCCTTTGAATTACATATAGATCATATCCTTTTTCTTCTCCATTTAGATGTGTGCTCTTGCTGCTTGTATTTTGATATTGGCTTTATCTCTCTCTAGGCTTATAATTATTCTCGTATCTTCTTCCTCAAGGACGGATGATATCATGTGTGTTTTGAAAATAGCTGATAGGATACAGCTCATCTAGGAATTGTCCCTTGTATGATTTTAAAAATGGCTGATAGAAGATTTTTTTCTTCTCTTTTTTCACACTTGCAGTAAATATTTTAGCGATGTTTTCATGCTTGTGTCATCTGCAATGGCAACACGGGACCGTAGTTCTGAAAGTGCACGTTTTGAGGTTTTGAGTTCGGAATACAGGTATGTATATTGGGTCAGTTGGTAGATGCTTTTCTTTTTTATTGTGTTGGGAATCGAAGACTGTACAACTAAGATGTCCATACGTTTTGTAGTGCGGTTCTGCTGGGAGATGAAAATGCAACTATACACATTGATGCTGTTATCGACCCTCTAAGCCCCACTGGTCAAAAATTAGCATCACTTCTTCAAGTTTTACAGAAACATGTTCAGACAAGCATGAGGATTGTTCTGAATCCCATGGTGAGTAAAACATATACTTATTGTTTTGAGCCATGTATATGTTCAAAGGGATTTTTTAGGTTTTATGTGGTTAGTATTGTTGCTCTTGTTTAGATCAATATTTATATGATTTACAGCTGCCTTACCGATGTGGTTAATTATGAAGATATTTTATGTATAATATTCTGTTTCAAGGGTCACTATTTCTTATTGGCAAAAAAACATACATATTGTTCATGTGTCTGACCTAGAGTTTTTATTTCTTCTTGGCAGAGTTCCCTTGTGGACATTCCTCTGAAGAATTACTACAGATATGTGTTACCCAATACGGTATATCAAGTGAAAAGATCTTTAAAGTACATGGCAATCCTGTTTTGTCCACATTCCCTGGCCAAATACTGATTCTGCTTATTTCTTTCAGGACGACTACAGCAGTACAAACTTTGATGTGGATGGGCCTAAGGCATTTTTTGCAAATATGCCATTGTCCAAGACACTTACCATGAATCTTGACGTTCCAGAGCCATGGCTTGTCGAACCAGTAATTGCCATGTATGGTATCTTCCCCTGAAAAATATGCTGTTCTTATTGGCTCGAAATGTTTCACTGCGTTTAAGGCATTTTTGCTTGTTTAGGTATCTTATATTTTGCTGATGCTAACTTTCTTTTCTCTCTTATGGATTTTTCCATGTCCAGTCACGATCTGGACAATATTTTGCTTGAGAACCTGGGAGATACCACTACGCTACAGGGGGTTTTCGAGGTTGAATCTCTTGTTCTCACAGGTTAGCTTTTCTAAACTTTTTCTTCTACGCTGGCAGGATATTGTTCATGTTTTTATTAACAAAATCCTTGCACAGGTCATTGCTCGGAAAAGGATCATGAAGCTCCTCGTGGTCTTCAGCTCATTTTGGGAACCAAAAATAGACCGCATTTGGTTGATACTCTTGTAATGGCTAATTTAGGTTACTGGCAGATGAAAGTATCCCCGGGGGTTTGGTATTTGCAACTTGCTCCGGGTAGAAGCTCTGAGTTATACGTTTTGAAAGGAGGTAATGATGGGAGTCAAGACCAATCCTCGTTGAAACGGATTACCATCGATGATCTGCGTGGAAAAGTTGTTCATTTAGAAGTAGTTAAGAAAAAGGGTAAGGAGCATGAAAAGCTTCTAGTTCCTACAGACGGTGATGATGGTGTGCAGCAAAACAACGAAGTAAGTACTTACTCCTACAGAAGTTTTAAGTATTAAAAACTATTGGTCTTTGAAAATACTTCTCCAATGATGCCTCTTGTTATAGCGGGGAAGCTGGAACTCAAATTTCTTAAAATGGGCGTCTGGGTTTGTTGGTGGTCGTCAACAATCGATGAAGGAAGTTGCCAAAAAAGTGAGTAGCTTCTGTAATATGACTAACTCATTTACATGTTGTAAGCTTATTGCATCTCACTTATGCATGATTTTTAACACGTGGATTACCTTTGCAACAGTTTTAATCTTGTTATTTCTATTTTTCGTCTTTTCAGGAGAACGAGAAGGGTGGGCGACATGGTAAAACGATAAATATATTCTCCATCGCTTCAGGCCATTTGTAAGTTCAAGTTTTTTTCTTAACTGTCTGAGCACATACATTGATATATAATCAACTGCGTTGAGCCATTATACTTGGAGGGGAAAGGAAAACGAATTCTCCACACCTATATATGTGCCAAGACATTTTAGATAATCTTAATTACTTAAGTGCATCACGCATATGAAAAAGAAATCATTTATGGTTTGTCTAGGTCTAGATATATCGTGTGCACTAAGAGTTTTAAGTATATCATGTGAAGAGAAAAGTTTAATATAGAAATATTTTGGAACCATTCCGTTTCTGATTCCTAGACACTGCCATTTGACAGATATGAGCGTTTCCTTAAGATCATGATTCTCAGTGTCCTGAAGAACACCAACCGTCCTGTAAAATTCTGGTTTATAAAGAATTATCTTTCTCCTCAATTTAAGGTTTGTTCATTTCTTCTTGGCATACACATAGCTTATGTCTATTTTTATTTTTACCTAGCCTTTAATGTGAATTTATCACTAGTTTTTGTAACTACTTCAAATTCATGATTGTCGTGATCTACTCTTGCAGGATGTGATTCCACATATGGCACAAGAATATAACTTTGAGTATGAGCTGATTACGTACAAGTGGCCTTCCTGGTTGCATAAACAGAAGGAAAAGCAACGAATTATTTGGGCCTACAAAATACTTTTCCTTGATGTTATTTTTCCTCTCTCACTGGAGAAGGTACGGCTGATCCCATGATGTTTTCATTTTTAACTTGCGATTTTTATGCTTGGAATGTGTCACTATAAGAAAGTCTACACGTATTCTGTAGGTTATATTTGTCGACGCAGATCAAATTATAAGGACAGACATGGGCGAACTGTACGATATGGATATAAAAGGAAGGCCTCTCGCGTATACTCCTTTCTGTGACAACAATAAGGAAATGGATGGCTATCGGTTTTGGAGACAGGTAACCACTAATCTGTTCTTTCTTGTAGTGGTAATTGGTTTTCCGTACTAACATTCTCATTTACTTGAAACAGGGTTTCTGGAGAGAACATTTACGTGGTAGGCCATACCATATCAGGTAGACCAACTATTTCACTTGAATCTTGATAAGTTACTGTTTTTCCCATTCTTGATGTGCGTTGTTCTACTTGTAGTGCTCTGTACGTTGTTGACTTGGTTAAATTCCGAGAGACGGCAGCAGGAGATAATCTAAGAGTATTCTATGAGACGCTTAGCAAGGATCCAAACAGTTTGTCCAATCTAGATCAGGCAAGTTGTTCAATATGGTTTCCACATTTGGTCAGGTTTTTTCCGTTTTTTGGAAGTCTTAGCATGTGGAACTTAGTCTAACCTAGTTTCTAAATGGCCACAGTCGTTATATGTGTGCCTTGAACCCAATAGGCAATAGTTGAGAAAAATGGACTTTTTTATCTTCTGAAGCTTATATCTGCTGCTAACTATGCTCTGAATCTTTATAACGTACTCTGCTGTTTTCGGGTCATCTTCTTGAGTTCTAGGTTCAAACTTTGATGATTGGCATTGCATTATCTTGTTTCAGGATCTTCCTAATTATGCTCAGCACACTGTTCCTATATTTTCACTTCCCCAAGAGTGGTTGTGGTGTGAATCATGGTGTGGCAACGCCACAAAATCCAAGGCCAGAACCATCGATCTATGCAATAATCCCATGACAAAGGAACCAAAGCTTCAGGTAAAATTATTGCTTGTCTAATTACACTAATAATCTAGATGCTTCCAAGTTTCCCGGTAACAGTTATTTTCCATATTTACAACAATGATAAAGCATTTGTTAAATCTGGTGATTCTTCTACAGGGTGCCAGAAGAATTGTAACTGAATGGCCCGATCTTGATCTCGAGGCCCGAAAGTTCACAGCAAAAATCTTGGGTGAAGATATTGAACTCAACGAGCCAGTAGCTGCTGCTGCTACAGACGAGCCTAATCCTCCTCCATCAAGCGACATCTCTGAAGATTCAGAACAAGACTTGGAATCTAAGGATGAACTTTAAATGCAGGTTCCTGTAGCTTTTAAAGAGAAGATAGCATCACGCGTTGTTATTTTCAATGGCTAGATAAGGTTTCTAGTAATTTTGTACCATTTTCCAAGACTTTTTCAGCAGAACTATAGTGTAGCTGGGAGAGTGAACAAACAAATATAGTTCGCAGTGTTCTGTTCAACATTATCTGAAGTAGATAAACCATATGCACGAGAATAATATCACTATCATATGATTATGTTTCACAAGTTGAATAATATCAAAAGTTGACACAGCTATTATGATTAGCAAGTACAGTATTGTATACTATATTCTGTTCGAAAACATACAGATAATACTTAAGCTGAGAGAGACAATAGCCTCAAAAAAACGTTACATTAGGCTCTTTGTTCCTAACTAAGCACATAACATGACTTGTTCTACAGCTTTGTAAGGAGGCGGCAATACATTGTGAACATCAGCAAACACATCATCTTCTCCACTCTCTGGACTTTCCGAAATAGGGGAATCCAAGACAGAGTCTGGGATCGCCTTCAAGCTTTCTTCCAGCAACGATCCAACCGTCTACAATACAGATCTCAACACTTACAGCACTTTACAAACTTTATAAGATGTTACTACGAAAAATATCATACTTGCACACACTCCTCACCTTGCATTCTTTGAAAGCAGCGTCCGCTTTTCGCTTCCACAAGCTATTTTCATTCTCTGAGTGGAAGATGTTTAGAAGAGGCTGCAATGAATTGGAACATTTTTTCAGTTCATACACAAGGCTCTTATTAGTTTTAACACACAACCTACTGCTTACCTTCACTAAATCCCTCACATTAGGCCTCCCGTTTCCCTGTGTTCCTAAGACAGAATCTGCGTATACTTGATATTGCTCTAGAACCTGCCCAACACTCAGAGACATCAGAATTTTGTTTCTTCAGCAAAGTGGCAGGTATGGCAGAGAAAGCAACTCAAAAACTGAATATTATGGAACCTGCCGGCGTGTAAGTCCACTACTTGGAACACCATAAACAGCAGTGTCAACAAGTCCTAGAGTTTGCCATGGGCTGTCAAGGATAGACAGCGGATCAAGAAGAAAAGAGAGGCTTTGATATAGAGCTCAGATCAACTAGGCTAAACTTTTCACATACTTGTTGTATGCAGCGCGGCCTACCATGACTCCGTAAGCTCCTTCCCTCAATGCAGCGTTTACCTTATAATCACAACATATTTCTCAGTCTTAACCCTACTAGAAGCCATCAGGGCATAAAGCTAGTTCCTCATATTCAAGATGGTCACCTTCGATATAGAAGTAATGCCTCCATTAATTGTGAATCTCAAGTCCGGGAAGTCACGCACAAGGGCATAGTAGTACTCATACCTAAACTACGCCCAAAAACAGGTGATTTTAAAGACAACAACTTTATTTCAGAACACGATAACCGTTAAGCAAATAATGGTAAAAACATACTTTAGAGGAGGGATTCTCCGGTTATCAGCAGGGCTTATCCCACCAAGCAGTGCCTTGCGTGAATGAACAATGAAATGCCTAGTTGGTGACAGAGTAGAAACCTTGTAAACAAAGTCACCTAAGTGTAAAAGGAAAAGGTGTATAAGACACAGCCCATACACGAACTCCAAAACAGAAGGCATTTGTAAATTGTAATAAAAGAAACTCACAGAGCTCATCATAGGAATCATGATCGTCTACACCAATTCGACATTTCACAGTAACAGGGACGTTGGTATTATCAGCAATGGCAGACATTGCCTCTCCAACAAGCTTACAAACAAAAACTACCAAGCGTGAGTGAGAGAGACCAAAATATATACATATCTTAAAAAATCATGAGGAGTAACGAACCTTGGGGTTGAGCATGAGGCTAACACCAAAGCATCCATGTCCAGCTACCTTAGGACTGGGGCATCCACAGCTATCTCATCAAAAAGAAAAACAAACCCAGTTTAAGTTTCTTGATTCCATACGCAAAACCGAGCTAAAAAGAAACTAACTTGAGATTAATCTCGTCGTATCCGTAAGGATGAGAAAGCTTAGCAGCTTTTGCAAGGCTTTCCACATTGCTCCCACCGAGTTGAAGAACAATAGGATGTTGTTGCGGAGAAAACGCCAAGAACCTGTCCTGATGCACACAAGAAGAGGACATGTCTAGCGAAGATAAAGGACATAACAACAGTCATTGAATGAGTGTAAGTAATAAATACCAAATTGGTCTGCTGGTGAACTAGTGTTTGAGCAGCAATCATCTCAGTGTAAAGCCAAGCGTGCTTTGTTATGATGCGAGCAAGCGTCCTGTAATGATTATCTGTCCACTCCATCATCGGTGCGACGCTGGAAGGAGGTAAAGAGAAGGCTTTTAGTGAGGACAAGAATCAAGAAAGTAGCTGGGAAGCTGAGACAGAGAGAGAGCAAACCTGAATAAAGGAGGAAGATAAGGAGATGACTCAGATGAGAAAGTGGTGGAGAATCTAGCAGAAGTGGGTTGTTTAAGTACCGGAGAATGAAAGCGGCGGAGAGAAGAGCACTTGAACATCTCGGAGACATTAGGTCGAACACTTGGTAGGCACCACATTTAGGCTCGTCGGAGGATAACGAAACGACTGTTGGCAACAGAAGAAAGAAATGCTCTCATCCTAGAGAAGTCGTAACAAACGACGTCGTTTCCAGAATTAAAATTAAATTGATTTGATTTCACCCAATTTGAACCGATAGCGAACCAAAAACCGAGATATGTATGGGAAAATTGTCAAACAAACCCCTGAATTTTTAAAACAAACCATATTTAACGGTTTCTCTTCTTTTTTTTCTTTTACTGAAAAATTTAATTGTCTTTACTTAGCTGTTTTCAGTGGAGATTCTTCACATGTCTGCCTTTAAACCGATTCAAATTAAAATCTATATAATTTGATCCATATTGATCCCAAAGCTATGCAACAGGATGTTGTTGGTGTAGTTGCTGCTCTTATGATGTGGTGGTGGGAACACAAGGAAAAGAAAACCTTGAACAAAAAGAAGTCAACAGTCTCACTGGAAATAAAGGCGCCAAATAACAATATTGGCCAGAGTCAGATCATAAAACGTCATGCTCCAGATAAAGCGAACCCAAAGATGATCATACTGGTCACACAAAGAATCTGATTACTTGATAAACCAAGGCTACATATACAGATCCAACAAAAGAATACCAAATCGTAACAAATCATGTTCTAAAGAAAGGGGACAAAAGGGACAAAGACGCCAAAGATGGTCAGACTTGTCACACAACAGAGTTAATTACTTCAAACAAGGATAAAAAATAGTATAGCCTTATGTTTAGAATTGTGATACACAAATATATGAGAAGAGAAATTCATTTTCAGTTTAGAGTCTACAATTCATATTGCTACTACATTTTAATAATGTAAACACAATGTTCTTCGATATAATATATATATATATATATCATTAAATCACACATATCATTTTTATATCTATTTCGAATAAATACTACAGAAAAAAAAAAGAAATGGTTGTTCATCTTCTTCCCTTAGGGTTCGTGGCCATGGATCATCAGACTCATGGTCTTAAGTCTTAGCTATCAATGGGGTTACGAAAGACGTATTATTCAACCCAGTACGAGAGTACAAGAAATATCCCACTTAACTCATCAGATCAAGAGACTATGGTTTACACTTGAAGCTGTCCTTTTGATTTCTACTTGTGTCATTTTGTTTTATTGTGTAAGAATTTACGGTAAAAAAATGTTAATAAATTCATCTTTATATTACTTGAATATAAAGATGAATTTAGGGGAATTGGGGCATATAGCCACGAAAAAAACGTTAATTAGAGGACTAGCACTTAACCCTAACGGATCGATATACGCCGTGATATATACATAATATTACTGTAAGACCCTCTTTAATTTACCGGCTCACCTGCTATGAAAAAAAATGAAAAATCATTTTCTTTTAATCCCTAAGTAAATCGTGTTTCTTCCCTTTCCACACAACCTCCATTCCCACTTTCTTCATCTACGGTTCTTCCCCCTCCATACGCTTTTCTCGCAAATCTCCTCCACCCGCTCGCCTCCGTCTCCGTCGTTCTCGCTTCAGATCGTCTCCGTCTTCTATTTTGCTTCTCGGTTCTCTCCATCTTCGCTAACGCGTTACGGTGTCGGCAGAGCCAAGTAAAACCACCGGTGTCTTCAACTTCATATCGCCGCGGGGTTCTCAATTCTCTGCCACGACCGTAAGTTCTTGCCTCCTTATGTTTCTTCTCTGTTTCTCTGTTTTGATTATTCTATCTCGTCAAAATTAGGGTTTTTACTAGTTCTATGTATCATCGTGAAGGAACCAATAACAGATCGTATGAAGCTGTTTATACTACTATTGCTTGGAATTATCCATTTCAAATGACATAGTATTCGGGAATCACTCAACCATTTTTTGTAGTATATTATATTATATCCTGTCATATCATAGTATGTATTGTCATTTTAGGTTTCCACTTCGAATGACATAGTAATCAGGAATCACTCACCCAGGATATTTAGTAAACTATAAGTATGCAATTGCTTGATTTGCTACCGGTGATTCTGTGTTGTTTGAGTAGTATGCGCATGTTCAAAAGAACTGGCCTTAACCATTATGTGT
The DNA here is from genome assembly GCF_000309985.2 of Brassica rapa. Classification (NCBI taxonomy): domain Eukaryota; kingdom Viridiplantae; phylum Streptophyta; class Magnoliopsida; order Brassicales; family Brassicaceae; genus Brassica; species Brassica rapa. Next base: position 25,249,742 of record NC_024801.2, read on the forward strand.
AGTTTTGGTGTGGTTTGATTAGTAAGTTTGTCATGTCCGTTTTGTTGTTCATTTAATTAACAAGTGGAATAGAATTCAGCTACACTAACAAGACAAATAGTATACATGTCAAACTATTCCATTTCATTTCTAATAGTAAAGCCCCTAATACTATTTCCATTCTTCTATCGGTTCACCATCCTCCTAGTCTTTCATATGTACTTGTTTTCATTAATTTTTGTTAAGTGTTTAACGTCATGTGTAGGTTTACCACTCTCCCATTAGATTTGTATCCAAGTGACGTATACAGTATATGGAATGGAAAATGTCCACCAGAATATACATGTCACTACAAGCTTTGTATATAAGTTTACTATAGATTTCGCTTCCCTGTGCTGGATTGGGGTTTATATTTTTCTATCTTGGGTTTAGTATTTGATGTCAAGTGTTCTATTATCATACCCCCTATCTTTCTATTTGATTTTGCTCATGAAGAGTCTACATACATATGTCCCCTATTATGTCAGGTGAGTTTTATTCAAAAAGGTTTGGGTTCCATTAACTAGGTTTTGGGGTTTACATTCCCCTAACTTGGCTTTAGTGTTTACTCTCAAGTATTGTTTTAACACTCCCTCGTAATGAAGCATCTAAATACATATGTCCCCTATTATGCCATGTGGGTTTAATTACAAAAAGGTTTTGGTTCCGTTTACTATGTCTTGGGGTTTATATTCCCCCAACTTGGGTTAAGTGATTACTCTCAAGCGTAGTTTTAACAGGCCCTCATTAAATTTGTTTCCACCTAACTTAGTATACTGTAAATGGAATGGAATGAATATAAAACTATATAACTATCAGAATAGGATTTGGGGTTTATATTTCCCCTAACTTGGGTTTAGTGATTACTTTGTCCCCTATTATGCCATGTGGGTTTAATTAGAAAAATGTATGGGTTCCGTTTACTTCGTCTTGGGGTTTATATTCCACTAACTTGGGTTTAGTGATTACTCTCAAGCCTAGTTTTAACAAGCTTTCATTAAACTTGTTTCCACCTCACATAGTATACTGTATGTGGAATGTAATGAATATAAAACTATATAACTATTTTGGATGGCAGAAGAAAGCTTTGATTGAAGCTAGAAACGAAATTTGGGAGAAAAACAAAATTATTGCACAATTGAAGAAGACAATTGCTGAGCTTAGTAGTGATTTGGTCAAGAAAGAAGAGATAGAAAAAGACATAATTAACCGCTTTCTTAAGATGTAATGATCTTATTGTAATGTTTAAGCGATATTATTGTAGTGCTTACGACATGTCTTGGTCGGAACTTCTTTGTAGTTCCTATAATATCGACTAGTTTTTAATTGAAGACATCATGTTTCCTTTGTCGTAGGGTGAAGGTGAATGCAAATTTCCTTTACCTTTGTATATAATCTAGCTCATTAGGAATGTAAATACAAGTCTCCCATCTCCATTATATTATTTAGATATATGTATATATGATATACTATACAGTTACTATATGATTAACATGGCTTATATAAGGTTGAATTGTAGTTCGGATCGAATATAAATGATTAAGTGATAGAAATGTACATAACATACACTATACTATATGGAATATAACTACCTTCAATTACAAATTTATTGCACTAACGACATCATCACAGACGAACTGTAACCCACAATTGCAAATTTTTTGCACTAACGACATCACCACCTTTCCCCAACCGCACACTTCACCGTCTTCGGTTGTGATTATTTTAGTAAATATAAACTGATCTATATCCGATAGAATGGAAAATATTATCATATGACATGGCGGTGACAAACTTTAAACTGTTGTTATACTATGTGTATTTTATTTGAAGTGGAACTATTTCTATATTTTGGCATCAGCATTACGATCCATGCATTCTCCGTTTATAACGTTCTTTCTTTTACACTTCTGTTTTTTTTATATTTTCATCTCTCTAAAATGTTTTCCTTCCTTTCATTTTTATTTCAGGCGTTGCCAAAATACTCTCATTGTTACTATGGTCAGTAAATCACCACGTCGTTTACTTTAGTTAAAGGAACTGGGAACCTGTTTTCTACAAGGGTATAACCGACTAGTAAGATGGTAAAAAGACAGTGAATACATTATGTCAACATCATGACTACTCTCTTAATTTTCATCTCAAATATGGCTATTGCTTCAATAAGCCCATGAATTTATTAGTTAACGAAACATATCAGTTCCAAAAAAAAAATATAACGAAACATATTCCTACATATTAGATCACATGAAAAATACGTTAAAATTTGCAAAAGGGTACTAGATTTTCCAATATTACCCTCTGTAATTGTGCGTTGCCCAGATTCATGACGAGAGGGTATAATAGAGAAAGTAACCGAAGATCGCGTTTAACGTTTGGTGATTGGTTATAAACCTTTTTGTTGAACCAAAAAATAAAAAGGTGACATCTTTGCTTCCCGGTGGTCACTAGGTTACACCAGGTAGCGACTCGAGAGTGAAACCGACGGCAAGAGATGGCGGAGGAGAAGGAGTGGGAAGACTGGTGCTTCATCTGCAAAGACGGTGGTAGCCTAATGCTCTGCGACTACAAGTCAGTCTCTCTATCTCTCTTTTACTCTCTGAGAAGATCTACTTAAAAATCAAAACTTTCTTTATAAATCAACCGTTCAGACCATTGTTGTCACATATAGTGTGAATGAATGCATATCTTACTCAACCTCACTGTGCTGTTGTCATTTCAGGGACTGTCCTAAAGCGTATCATGCCTCTTGCGTTGAAAATGATATCTCAGCTGGAGAGAGTGACGATTCTTATATCTGCGGTTAAGTGCTAATCTTTCTCTATTTATATATTAGTATAATCATTTTGTAATTAGCACGGTTCTTTGAGCTTCCGTCACATGCCTCCTTGATTAGTTTAATTTGTTTTATGTCGGGAAATGAGAGACATTGAAGGACAATATATAGTTTGAGATTCTTATTTAATCATTAAGCATAGAAAGTTTGTTTCTTTATGCTTGCAGAAAGACATTGCTAACTCAAAGTAACAACCTTTGGGTCATTTTTATGTCTCTTTAGCAAAACTAGTGTCTTACCTTATTAGGTTCTTGGGTCTGTTAAAGTTTCCGAACACAAATTTGATTCATTATTATAGATTAATACTGAGAAGGTTACAATTTGAAATACTTGGTTTATGGAGGGATTGGTGTTTAATATTAAAGTTTTTCATTTCAGAATGTCACAGTTGCTACTTGTGTGGGAAGAGACCGAAGCTACTCTGTCTCTGTTGCCCACAGTCTGTATGTGAAGGCTGTGTCACTCATGCTGAGTTCATTCACCTCAAAGAGGATAAAGGGTTATGCAACCAGTGCCAGGAGTATGTGGTTGTTCTAGAAGAGATCCGAAGATATGATGCTGCTGGGGTAAGGTTTCAATCCAATAATATATATATCAAACTTATTTCATTTTTACCCAAATTTGGAATTTTGGATACTATCACTCTTCTAATCTTGAAAATTTGATAGCCATCTGTTGCAGATAACTAAAATCTGTTTAGGAAATGATATCTGAATCCCTTTTATATTTGATGTCTTGATTGGAATGAAATATATATTGTCATATTCTCCTTAATTAAAAAAGTGAATACAAATATTTGATACCTAAAGCTTTTTTTTCCTGACATTTGAAATAATATTCTTCTCTGCTTAACGTTCCTTTACTGGTTTGCAGGATAAGCTCGACCTGACTGACACGGATACATTTGAGTGTCTGTTTCTTGAGTGTTGGGAGATAGCAAAAAAACAAGAAGATATAACTTTTGAGGATGTGCTTCGCGCCAAGAGTTCACAAAGGAAAGTTACCAAGTTAAAGCACAAAGATGACCGCAGATCTTCACTCAATGACGCATACACTTCAAAGTCACAGAAGCAAATCGTCAACCTGAAGCAGCAGAAAGTGGATCGTAGTAAGCATTCACTATCTGCTCACAGAGTTGATGATCCTGAAGATTCCAAAACGGTGTGCAAAAACAAGAAGACGGTGTTTACCAGATGGGGTTCGAAGCCACTCATTGATTTCCTAACATCACTAGGGGAAGACACCAGACGTGCGATTTCACAACGTAGCGTTGAGTCTCTTATCCACAAATACATTCTTCACGAGAACCTGCTTGATCCTAAAAAGAAGAAGAAAGTTCGTTGTGATGAGAAGCTGTATTCTATCTTCAGGAAGAGGTCTGTGAAGCAAAGAAAGATTAATAGACTTTTAGATGCTCACTTCAGAGAGAAGCTGGAACGTGGCTTCAGTGGAAAGAATGAAAGGGTTCTCATGCCGTGCAAGAAGAAACAGAAAATAGAAAGACCGCATGAGAAAACTTATGAGAAGGAAGTGAAACCTCAAATCTGGCCAACCAAGACTTGTGACAATGTAGTGAAACTTGAAAAGCGGTCAACCAAGACTTGTGAAAAGGAAGTGAAACCTGAGATGCAGCCAACGGAGACTTGTGAAAAGGAGGTGAAACCTGAAATGCGGCCAACTGGTTTCGCTGCGATCAGTGCAGATAATATAAAGCTTGTTTATCTGCGGAAGAGCTTAGTTCTAGAGTTAATGAAGAAGCATAAAGAGAGCGTTGGGGAGAAGGTAGTGGGAAGCTTTGTGAAAGTGAAGAATGACCCTAGGGACCGTATAGCGTTCCAGATCTTGCAGGTTACAGGTAACCAGGACTTGTGATTTCTATACCATGCTTTGCTGTTTCTTCTTTCTATCTATCCTTTTCATCTGTTACATGGCAGCCTTAGACATTGTAATATTGCCTCATTGTCACATTTAAGCTATGAATTTCTCATTCATGATCACTCCATCACAATCACTCTTTATGACTTTTCTGTAGGCGCTAAAACTGCTGATGGCCAAAGTCAGGGCCTGCTTCTTGATGTTGCTGGTATGGCAAGTAGTGTTAGCATTTCCAAGTTAGATGATTCCGACATAACCAAGGTGATTTATGTCTCAGCTTAATTCATATATCTCCATTTTATTTCCTTCAATTTTCTTTTCATCTCTTGTGTTTTGGAAAAAAGTTTTGCTGCATTTACTGAGAAGTACTGTGTATAATATTCGTCCAAGGTGACTGGTTACAAGTGGTTAAAACTTTCTTTGATTTTACTTCCTAAATGCCAAAAACCTCCACTTTCCTCTTCAGGAAGAGATTGAAAATTTGAAGCAAAAAGTGACAAGTGGCCTATTGAGACAGCCAACTGTTGTAAGTTTCTAACTGCAGTCTAGATCTCTGTGTATCTGAAATGATATTAGCTCCATTAAGGTGACGAATCTCTTTGTAGGTTGAGATGGAAAAGAAGGCTAAGGCTCTCCATGAAGATATAACAAAACATGTGAGTAATCTATCTCTGTAATCAAATATGTTAAATACTTCATGCTCATAAGATACGCACTAAGTGGTTTTGGTGCTGCTTTCACATTTCTTGTGTGAATACTTGAAAAACAAAAACAGTGGATTGCAAGGCAGCTTAGCATCCTGCAGAAACGCATCAACTGTGCTAATGAGAAAGGACGGAGAGAAGAATATCCTTTACTATCATATCTTCTAAAAACACATTTTAAATCGTCTTTCATATAATCCCTACATTGAACACCTTAACTATATATTCCCTTTGCGGGGGACTATTCTACATTAGACGAGTATTTAGAGCAGAGAGAACGTCTTCAAAAACCGTCAGAGCAGGAGAGATTATTAAGAGAAACTCCAAGGATCATTGAAGACCTCATCGAGATTAAACGGGAATCAGCTGCATCCTCAGAGAGCAGCAAACAAGGGAATATGAGTGGTATGTCTCAGGAGGCGGCGATAGAGATCGACTGAGTAACCAAGATTCTACAGCATCTTCAAGAGAAAGTAGATTGATGTTCTCGTGGATCTTTATATGTGTGTGTAGTTTGCGTTAGGAAACTAGTATGGAAGTTATCTCTTCCATTAGAACTTAGGAAACTCGGCTAATCTCTTAATTTTGGAACTGACAGAAACATGAATCTAGGGCCTGCTTTATGTTTGGGTACTTTTGCGTGATGGTCATCATGTAAGTGACATGACGTGTTTCATGTTCATGTAAGTTGTATATGGCCAGTGACATGATCTGATTTTAGAGAACTTGCAAGTCCAAACTATTCTTTCCTCTGCTTTGCCAATCCTTTACTGGCTCGTCCAAATCCAAGAGCCTGTGATTATTATTATCCTAAAGTTGATGTTATTTTGGTTTCTAGCTTCGATCGTTTGCGTGAGGAGTGAGGACTTTGTGTGTTGACCACAGATCGGTCGCTGTTATCTAGCTGTGTCATCTCCTCTCTTGTGTTTGTTGAGTAAGAAAATTTTAAAGCAAAGTGAGAATGAATAATACAAAGTTAACACGGAATGATATGTTATGTGGTAGAAACAGACCACATGGTATTATGTTATATCAAGATTACACAAACGGTGAGTTTGTATAATGCTAAACTAAATCTATTTAACTAATGGTTCTACTTGCATCATGTTGAAAATATACACTTATTCTAAAGATTTCGTGAAAATATACAACTAATGGTTTTATTTGCACAATGCTAAAAAATTTAATGTAATCATCTTTCTATCAAACATTAAAATAATAACCACATGATTCGGTAATAACAGACCACATGATTCGGTAATAAAAAAATGATATATTAGTGGGTGTTTTGCTACCGTACGCCTCCACTTCTTCAAGCTTTGTCGACTACAGAAAAATGGCGCAGAGAGTCGGAGGAGTAAAGAGAGTGAAGATTTCTTCTCCAACTCTAGATCTTCCCCTTGTCTTTCGTCGTGATGGATTGCGTTTCCACCGACGAAACTGTTCTTCTTCTTCTAATCGGAAACCAAGACTCCGGATTGTTTCCCAGAAGTGGAAACTGAACGACATCGACACAAGTACGATCCTTTTCATCTTCCTCTTCGAGTTCGAATTCATTTACGCCTTTGGGAACAAACCCGAAACGTTAATCGACAGTAGCTGTTAGAAAGTTTAAATCTTTTTTTGGTTTGTCTTTGTTTCCGACAGATGCGGTGCAAGAACAGTTTAGTAAGTGGGTGTCTAAATCCCAAAAGTATCTTAGCGAGGTAGCCACTCCGTTGATTAAAAAGCGCCAGAGTCTTAAGGTCGATCTTGAGGATGAAGATGATTTTGAAGACTTGGAGGAGCTTCTTACAGTTGAACAAACGGTTCAAAGCGATACACCCAGAGGATCTCTTTCCTTTGATGCTATCATCTCCATAGAGCAGTTTAGCAGGTGAAACCAATCATCATTACTTGTGGTTTTGCTGTCAATCTAAGTGTTTGTATTAAAGTATTTGTTTTTATATGCAGGATGAATGGGTTAACTGGGAAGAAGATGCAGGATATATTCGAGACACTTGTTCCTCCAGCTACGTCTACTAATGCCAGATACCTTGTGGAGTACTGCTGTTTCAGGTTTTTGTCGAGGGATAGCTCAGAGTTTCATCCCTGTCTCAAGGTATCTGAATGCTTTTTACACTGACACTCTGATAACCTCAACAAAGACGTTCTTTACATTTTTCATTGGTTTTTGAACCTTTGGAACATTGGTTTCTTCATAGGAACCTGCTTTCCAGAGGCTAATCTTCATTACAATGCTCGCGTGGGCGAATCCATACTGTAAAGAAAGAAATTATGCACGCAATGATGTCTCGAAAAGACCTTCCTTTCAGGTATTTGTTAGAACAATCTCCGATTCTATTAGGTTGGTAGTGGTGATGGTATTCTGCTCTTCTGGAAATTATGATTCACAATACTCAGGGGTTGCAGATCAGCACTGATGAATGGTTGTCGGTGTTGAAGGGACGCTTTGTTGAGGAAGAGGCATTTGTTCGTATTGCTCCAGCAATCTCAGGTGTGGCTGATAGGGCTACAGTACATAACCTTTTCGAGGCACTAGCTGGTGCCAGTGATCAAAAAGGCATTTCTTTGGAGGTTTGGCTAGCTTACATCCAGGAACTTGTCAAGTGAGTTTAACATTTTGGTTAGCTTTCCACTACTGTGAACTGTCTGCAATTTTATATAATGAACTGTAAACCTTTTCACTAACAAGCATCTTATGGAGCATTTGATTGATATCATTAGCCTTGTAAGCACTTAGTTTAAATGTATGTCATAACTATAGACCCATCATTGTTTTTCCGAGCTGAGTATCTTTCCATTGTCAGAACAGAATACACGAGGGACGGAAGTCATACCAGACCACAGAGTTTCCGCAGTTGTCATCAGAGAGACTTCTATGCATGGCCTCCAACAGGAAAGGGCCTGTTTTAAAATGGGAGAATAACGTCGCATGGCCTGGGAAACTGACTTTAACTGATAAAGCTCTCTATTTTCAGGTATTTATAGTTCTTTCTCTGTAAGTCAAGTCCCTCGTGAAGGAGCAATAGAACAATATTTTCCTTTAGCCCTGTGTCAAGCAACCAATACTGCATTATATAGGATTAAACTGGATATTGTATACCTTTTTCCTTTAGCTTTTCATATGCAACTTAAGCTGGAGGTCTTAGTCTCAGTACTGTGATTTTTAACTCTTTAGACCCTCTGAAAATATAATGTTATTTTGGTGTAGAATTGTCCAACTTCACACTGAACCGTTCTTTTGGTGTCCAAATGTATTAATTGTCTTCATTTTCAGCCAATTGACTTAAAGCGCAGCAAAGGGATCATAAGACTTGATCTCGTAGGGGATAAGTCATCCGTCGAGAAAGCAAAAGTGGGTCCTCTGGGGTTTTCCCTCTTTGATTCTGCAGTAACTGTTTCATCGGGCCCCGGGTGAGTTCATGTAACTGATGTGGTTTTGTTATGCCTATCTTAGTGTGTGTGGTCGTTTTACTTAAGAGACATGCTCACCCTGTAATATGTTCATTTTAGGGATCCCACTTGGGTTCTAGAGTTCGTTGATCTAGGAGGTGATCTGAGACGTGATGTTTGGCATTCGATTATCAGTGAAGTTATAGCTCTGCACACGTTTCTACGAGAATTTGGACCAGAAGAGAATGATAAATCACTGAATCAAGTTTTTGGTGCAAAGAAGGGTAAAGAAAAGGCAATTGCAAGTGCATCCAACTGTATTGCAAGACTCCAAGCTCTTCAATACATGCGGAATCTGCCAGATGATCCCATCAAACTAGCTCAGTTCTCTTTTCTTCGACAAGTCTCCTATGGTGACATTGTGTGTCAGACTTTAGCTGTAAACTTTTGGGGCGGGCCATTAGTGACCAAAGTTGCAAACACGGTCTACAACAGAGGTAACATGGCCAGGGCTTCAGGAGAGTCGTATGAAAGTTTTGATAACGCCTCTGATCTAGATGGAAGTGTCTACTTGAAAAAGTGGATGAGATCTCCTTCCTGGGGTTCAAACGCGTCTATTAACTTTTGGAAAAGTTCTTCTCTAAGACAAGGCCTGATTCTGAGCAAAAACCTCGCCGTGGCTGATCTCACGCTAGTAGAGAGAGCAGCAGAAACATGCAGACAAAAATATAAGGTTGTGGAGAAAACTCAAGCCACTATTAATGCTGCAACCATCAAAGGGATACCCAGTAACATTGATCTCTTCAAGGTAACGCTTATTGCAAAGATAAAATTTAGTAGAGACAGTTGTGATTCAGTCTTATCCTTTACTCTTTATTTTTTTACTCCCAGGAACTCATCTTGCCACTGACTATAACTGCCACAAAGTTTGAGAAACTCCGGCGTTGGGAGGAGCCTTATATGACGGTTTCTTTTCTAGCATTTGCATCAACAATAATTTTCAGGTTAGTTTACACTTACAGACTCGTGCAAAAAGATCATATTATCAACTGGTGGGCCTATAAGTTAGCTATCTTAGTAATGATCTGATACTACTGAGAATACTATTTTGTGCATCAGGAACCTTTTGCAGTACGTTCTTCCAGTGTCTTTAGTGTTTTTGGCAACTGGGATGCTTACGTTGAAGGGACTCAGAAGACAAGGGCGTCTTGGAAGATTGTTTGGAATGGTTACCATTCGAGATCAGCCATCTTCAAACACTATTCAAAAAATTATTGCTGTCAAAGATGCTATGCAAGATCTGGAGAGCTGTCTCCAGAACGTGAATGTTGTGCTTCTCAAACTACGGACAATTGTACTATCTGGCCATCCTCAGGTATGTAATGATAATTTGCCATCTATAGTTGTTGTGACAGGTAACTGTTATGTGCTGTTATTATAACCTGTTTATATAATCTTGTCAGGTAACGACGGAAGTAGCGCTGGTTTTGCTATCCATTGCAACGGTTCTAGTCATTGTCCCTTTCAAGTATGTTCTGGCTTGTGTTCTCTTCGATCAGTTTACTCGGGAGCTCGAGTTCCGGAAAGAAATGGTGATTAAATTCAAAGCTTTGTTAAGAGAACGTTGGGAAATGGTGCCAGCAGCTCCTGTTCTTGTTTTACCTTTTGCAAATGAAGAGTCTACTACACCTCCAACTCAAGGGAAGCAACCACCTCAGAAGACCAATACAGATAGGTGATTAATTAAAAGGTGACACATTTGTATAACGTAGTGACACTTGCATGCATTAGATAAAAATATCAAATGTAGTAAAAATGTTGGTAAATGTATATTATAAGTACAGAGACCTATAGATATGTTAGTTGATCTGTATGAATCTCATGAATTAGTTACCAGTTTTAGTTCTTCAACAGGTAAAAGACTTCTCACAGTTATTTCACCTTCATCCTTTAACAGATCATTGTCCGTTATAGTCTTGTCTCATTACTTTCTTGATCTTTATCTAAAAGAGGGTGAGAAAGTGCGTCATGGTCTTTGTCTTAGCATATGCAATTGTAGTTTCTTGTGAAATTTCAAACGTGATGCAAGCTTATTGACTCGTTTTACATGCAAGCAGCCGAAACAAAAGAGAGCCGTTACAAAAATTGAAACGTATTATCCGTAAGCTAACTCCTATGTGTCACATGCAGCATGTTTCGCATTAAACTGTATATAGTAATGTAACATTCCATGCATTCTTACTTCAAAACGAACACAAACTAAAAAAAAGATGAGAATCCAAGTTAGAGGATATGCGTTTATAGTTGCAGTGGTGGCGTCTGTTATGTTACAGCAGCCTGAGTTGTTAGTGACCGGACAAGCTACAGTTCCGGCTATGTTTGTGCTTGGAGACTCATTGGTCGATGTTGGGAACAACAACTTTCTAGCATCCGTGGCTCGAGCCAATTACTTGCCTTATGGCATAGACTTAAACTACCGTCCTACTGGCAGGTTTAGCAACGGCATGAACTTCGTTGATTTGCTTGGTAACGTTTTAGACACTTTCTCTGTCTAAACTCAGTTTGTCTTTAGCATAACTCTCAACTTACTATAAAAAATACTGAAACTGTTCTGAAATAAACAGCTCAGTTGTTAGGAATCTCGTCGCCTCCTCCCTTTGCGGATCCAACCACATGGGGCACTAGAATCCTCGGAGGAGTTAACTATGCCTCTGCAGCTGGTGGCATCCTGGATGAATCAGGCCAACACTATGTAAATTTCTGAGTTTTAAGTTAAAAGATATGATGTTAGTAGAGTGTTGATAGAGGCTTTTAATGTGCAGGGAGACAGATTCAGCCTGAGCCAGCAAGTGGTGAACCTAGAGGGGACGCTGAGCCAGTTGAGAACCATGATGAGTCCCCAAAACTTTACGGATTACTTGAAAAAATCGCTTGTGGTTCTCGTTTTTGGAAGCAATGACTATCTCAACAACTACCTTATGCCTAATCTCTACTCATCCAGCTTCAGATACAGACCGCCTGAGTTCGCCAACCTACTTATCAACCAATACGCTCGACAACTTCTTGTATGCTAACAGCAGAATCTTCATATACATTATCATCTCAATGAACTTTTGATAATCATTTGAAAATTATGTATAGACTCTGTACAGCCTAGGTCTAAGGAAAATATTCATAGCTGGAGTAGGACCACTAGGCTGCATACCGAACCAAAGAGCCACAGCACCACCAGGGAGATGCGTTGATAACGTGAACGAGATTCTAGGCACATTTAACCAAGGGCTAAGAGCACTTGTTGACCAGCTGAACCAGCGTTCACCTGGAGCCATCTTTGTATATGGCAATACATTTCGCGCAGTTGGTGACATCTTAAACAATCCAGCTACTTACGGTATATAACCTCCTAAATTACATTGCTAATGATAAAAGGAGTTTCTCTAATGAGTCTGATCAAAGGCTTATGTATGGTACAGGATTCAGTGTAGCGGACAGGGCTTGTTGCGGGACTGGTAGGAACCAAGGACAAATCACATGTTTACCGTTGCAGAATCCTTGTCCTAACAGGTCTCAGTACGTGTTTTGGGATGCATTCCATCCTACTCAGACTGCGAACTCTTTTCTGGTCAGACGAGCTTTCTACGGTCCACCTTCTGACGCATACCCTGTCAACGTCCAACAGATGATTCTCCTTCCCTAGTTGTTTACTTTCTCTGTGTGTTTATAAGTCTTATAAAGTTGTATGTTATGATATTTGAACCTGACTATTAACCTGAAAACCATAATGCTCTTACCGCAAAATAACATAGAAGTGCTAATGATAACGGACAGAACCCCCAAAATTAGAAGTAGTTTTAGAGAGTACATGTTAAAATTCAAGAACAGAGCATGCCAAGTTCTGTGTTACGCCAAACTTCAGAAAAAAAAAGAACACATGCATTTTGTCAATTTACTCCATTCCTACTCCCATATCAGTCTTTACTCTTTACCCCACTCCAGCTCCAACTGCATCGGATCGGCCTTTGGAAGTGAAGCAATCCCCTGCGCTGCCATACCAATGTCACCTCCAGTTATCCGATCCCAGCCTAGGATGTGTGGAAGGGCAAACTGCACATAATACAAAAGCTGGTTTTAGAAAAAAAACACAAACAGCTCTTCCTTAAGATAAGAGAACAATAAGAGAGCAGAAAATTGAAATCATATCTTACACTAAAAGCACTCTTCAGCACTGCAAATTCAGCTTTGGAGACAGGAACCACAATACGGTCATTACTGTTCTGGATGTTGTCGGTAACGCCTGCAATAATACCGCAGATGTTAAGTGTTTGTACATCGTTCCTATTATTAGAAGGAAAACTATTCCAAGCAAAAACTGTAATCGCCTTAACACTGATAATACAAAACCAAAACAAGTGTATTTTCAATTTTATATTTCAGTAGAATTCAGACTGGCTCTACCATTAGTTATATAAAAATATTGTGTAGAAGAAGAAGCCTTACTCAATTGGAAGAAGTAGCCGGAAGAATCTGCGAGTGGCTTGATAGAGAGTGACTTCCTGACTTGACCAGCGTTACTGAGAGGAAACAAAGATCATCAGAATATGATTTTTTTTTTCTGAATTAAGCACACATATGCAACAAGTTAGCAAATAACAAACCTTGATTTCATGGAAGGGTCATGGAAAAACTCAGAGCTGTCCTGGGGACCCATGCTGATCACGGATCCAACTTCAGTGGGTGACAAAGCAAACAACTGGAAGCAAACAGAATCACATATCAGACAAGAAATATATAAAAGGGAAGGTATATAGGTATTAGACAAAGACCTGTTTCTTCTCCCAGTCGTACTTGCGCTCACTAACAGCAGGCATAAAAGTCATCATCACGGATCCACGACGGTCTATCCTCAGATTCCCAGGCTAATCATTGTACACAGTAAGTGATGATGAGAATCTCCAAAAAGTCTCACAGCAAATCACACACAAAGGGGTCTCCAAACCTCGATTTTGGTGAAAGTGGGGAGGACCGGTTCAACAGAGAGTGCAGCTCTTCCTTTGAAGATAGCGTAAGGCGCGAAGACCCGACCACTACTAGGCTTAGCCGCATCAGCTTTGAAAACAAAAGGGAAACAAATTAAGGCAAAATTCAAAACAGAGACGAAAAGGAGAGCAAAGGAAGTAGCTTTACCACGTTTGGTGGCAGAGGAATCAGCCCAGGTTGCGAAACCACGCGACGCCGAAGACTTAGAGCTTCCTTCGAAAAGTGAGCTGCTTTGGTTGCAAAGGCTCCTGCTTTAGCAAAGAAACTCACTTTTGAGCGAAAGGGGTTCGAAAAAGTTTGCATTTTTCTCGAAAGAAATGAGGAATTAGGGTTTACCTGGAGAGCAAAGTGCGAGCTTGCTTCATCATCTTTCTCGAGTGAGACGAGTACTAAACCTGCTGCGTCACTGAGGTTTTTCTTTTGAGGTTTTATTATTGAATTAAAACGGGTTGTACCCGACCCATATAAAATAACCCGCGTCTCAGATGCAACGGGCCTTTTAGTTGGGCCTTGCTTTAGGCCCATTTCGTTGAAATTAGATTAATGGGGGCCCATTGCAATCAAAAATCAGATTAGTGTAAGAGAAGACGAATCTGAAAAAAGCAAACCACTGGTGAAAACTCTCCGATTTGTATGACGAACTAAAAAGGTAGATCGGAGTATCAAAACGATCTTTCGACGGAGATCGAAGCATTCTTAATTTCGCCAGCAACGATGTCCGACGGCATCTCCATTGACGCATTGGTTCGTTTTCGTTTTCGCTTTTGAGTTCTGAGTAATCCTGGATCTCTGAGCCTTGGATCTCTTATTGAAGTTTGTGTCTATTCTCTCATAGGGTCAAGCCGTGGGGGACTTCAGTAATCATGAGAAACTTGGATTTGATTTGGGAGCTTATGTTGGAGATTTGGCTTTTGAAGAGGATTCAGGCAGGTAACATTGTCTCAAACCTTTTATCTGTTCTAATTTTTGGAATCAAGGAACGAATTGGTTGTGTGAGCTTTTTTCTCTCTGTTGTTATGGCAGTGAGGATATATCATTGGAGGGACTTCAGCAAGAACTAGAGGAATGTGAGAGTGATGAGGTTAAGCTTTTTCACAGATCTGTGATCAAATCGTTATAGGATTTACTCTGTACATGGATTAGTCATAGACTTTTAGTTAATTCAAGGATGTAATGTTCTCTGGATCATTGTTTGTGTGTCTGCTCAGGTTGTTGCGAATATACTGTCCAGTGGTGCGAAACTTAGAGAATATGCTAAAGGTGTAGAGAACAATCTACGGAAGGTCGAGTTGGATTCCATTGAGGTTGTTTGTCTTACCTTGTGGTACATCATGGCACTTTTTGTATTCAATTTATCCTGTAACTGGCTTTAATTTATGGATTTACCGTCCATGGATACACAGGATTACATTAAAGAAAGTGATAACCTTGTCTCACTTCACGATCAGATTCATGACTGTGACAGCATCTTGTCGCAAATGGAAACTCTCCTCAGTGGATTTCAGGTATTTGACCATTAGCCATTTATTAGTTTGTTGTGTATAGTTTCCTTGTAATCTAAGTGCGTTCTTTGCTTCTTCTTTCCTTTCAGGAAGAGATTGGTTCTATAAGTTCCGACATAAAGATTCTTCAAGAAAAATCGATGGACATGGGTTTGAGATTGAAAAACCGCAGGGTATTTTAACCACTCAGAAACCACCATTAGTATTTATCTCTCGCTGTTTCCACCCGTGACTCATCCAAATGAGCTCTTCTACTTGAACAGGTGGCTGAATCAAAGCTAGCAAAATTTGTCGAAGACATTATAGTGCCACCAAAGATGATAGATGTAATTGTGGATGGAGAGGTATTTTGCTAATCCCCTTTTTCTATTTGTTTCTGGTGTTGTAAAAGAGTTACTAGTTTGGTTCATATGCTTTATTCCAACAAAAATTGGGGGTGGGGGATTAAAATAATTGCTGGTTAAGATGGGGGTAGATGCTGCCACTATGTGCAATAGCAGAACATGGTATCTTAACTTTCATTTGGTTCTTCACCACGTATTCCGAGTACGTGTTTTGTGTTATAGGAGTGCGTTTAGGCTTAGGATGAACTGCCGACGAATAGATTTACTTTTAATCTGATAGTCGTGCTATTTTCCTTATTCAGGTGAATGAAGAGTATATTAGAACGCTTGAAATTCTGAGTAAGAAACTTAAATTTGTAGCAGCAGATCCTGCGGTTAAAAGTTCCAAAGCATTAAAAGATGTGGAACCTGAGCTAGAGAAGCTCCGGCAAAAAGCTATTTCCAAGGTAATTGATCTACTTTCTGGGTGACATGAATCCTGCAGTTATACATTTGTGTTGTACTTCTTCTACAATGTCGCTGAAGGAAGTGTGATAGGTCCTAGCAATTATGTATGTTTTGACTCAAATCAGACTACATGCATGTTTCTTTAAGCTGTTAATTGTTCGATAAATAAGTACAGAAAGAGTTATGTTACTTGCATAATCTAATTCATTCTAACTCATTGAGATGAGATTGGCTATCTAAATCATTGTTCCTTCCCTCTAAGAGAGTTCATGCCCAGGAAAAAGTTGCTATCTGGCATAAGTTCAATACATGTTTGTGCCGTATTAAGTCCAAATTGTTTGTGCCTGTCTTCTCCAAGGGCATGGACGTGGAGAGAATTCTAAACCCGTTCTTATGCTATAGGTTTATTTCTGTTTTGCAGGTGTATGATTTTATTGTCCAGAAGCTTATAGCCCTAAGGAAACCCAAAACAAACATCCAGATTCTTCAACAGAGTGTGTTATTAAAGTACAAGTAAGTAATATTTCAAGCGCCTTTCCTTGGTTGTACGTATTAGAACTAGTTTTGGAAAACATTTCGTGCTTAGTTTTTTGAATGCGAGTTATGTTGGTTGTCTCCTTACAAACGATTTGGTTCGTTGTTTTGCCTGCATGACATTGGCGAAGTTGTTTTACGCACATGTTACTGATATCCAACATTGTTATATGTTTGCTTCTACATTTGGATCTATACTTCACTCACCAATTACAATTTAATGATAGGTATATTATCTCCTTCCTCAAAGAACATGGAAAAGAAGTGTTTATGGATGTTCGTGCTGCATACATTGATACCATGAACAAGGTAATATTCTTTATCTTGTTTGATTAGCGTCACTGTGCTGCAACTCCTTTGTATAGTCTGAGATACATTTGTCTTAGGGTAATGTGTGCGTATGTAAGGTAGTGAATAGTACATCCAATTGCACGATGCACGTTACATGCAAGTAGCTGTTCTGTTCTTGTTTTCATCTTCATTCAAGCTTGTTGTCTCGCTAGATCTGGGCAAAGTTATTTTTTTTGTTGATTGGGGTATGTTGTTTATAGATGTTTGTATGTTAGTTTAGGCTTTCAATCCTTGTTACACCTAATGAATTGTGAGATCTGGTTTCAGGTGTTAAGTGCACATTTTCGTGCTTATATTCAAGCTCTTGAGAAACTACAATTGGATATAGCGACAGCATATGACTTGATTGGGGTGGAGACTAGAAGCGCCGGTCTCTTCTCAAGAGCCAGGGAGCCACTAAAGAACCGTTCTGCCGTCTTTGCTCTGGGTGAGAGGATAAAAATTATAAAGGTATTCATCATTAGTTGATTAGCATTGCTGACTGATTTTTGTCAACCATTGTACATGCTCTGGCGAATTCGTTATAGAGAATGAGTTGTCTTTCTGATCTTCTATTCAAAAGTTGGTAATAGGTGTGTTTTTTTAATGGAAAATTGGATGTTGCGTTAACTTAATGTAGCCCATTGGTCTCATTTAGGTGTGCTCACATTTTTTCTTGGGTTCAGATGTCTTGATTTTAGGTTCTTGTGTAGTAATAATAGAAACTCATTTAGTTTTGGGTTTTGGGTATAAACACTATGTATGTTTATTTTAAAGGCGCCTTAAGTAGATGTAGGTTTTGGT
Source organism: Brassica rapa (assembly GCF_000309985.2). NCBI lineage: Eukaryota > Viridiplantae > Streptophyta > Magnoliopsida > Brassicales > Brassicaceae > Brassica > Brassica rapa. The sequence continues at coordinate 25,267,569 of NC_024801.2, forward strand.
TTGGTTTTTCTGGTATAAAAGAATCCAGATTAAATTCATGTCTGGTTTAACCGTGTTAGTTACCCTTATTTTCACTTGACCATTCTCTGTTTTTCTTATAGTTGGAGTGATGGTATTAAGTTATAAATGTTTGTTAAAAAGACTTAAGTTTCAGAATGTCCCCTGTAGGAAATCGATCAACCTGCATTGATCCCGCACATAGCTGAAGCCAGCGCTCTCAAATATCCTTATGAAGTGCTCTTCAGGAGTTTGCACAAGCTACTTATGGATACAGCCACTTCTGAGTTCTGTTTATTTACCCTTTTTCATTTCCTCTTTCTGTTGATCATCGTTCAACTCCGTGGTTAATGTCGTATATTTTTATTTTAACAGGTATATATTTTGCGATGATTTCTTTGGTGAAGAGTCTATATTTTATGAAATTTTCGCGGGTAATTTCTTATCTGTCTCCCTTTTCTTTTGCGATGATTTCAACATAGTTAGCATAGCTGTTACAGATTTACTATGGTATCGAGAAGATATAAGAAATATATTGTCTACGTCTGTACAGATAGTCGAACCCTTTCTTGCCAGATGATATGATAGTAGCACTTTTTTTTTGGTAAAATCTGAACTCTCTATTATACAGGTCCATTTTCCGTCATTGATGAGCACTTCAATCCCGTTCTTACAAACTGTTTTGACGCTATCGGTCTGATGCTTATGATTCGCATTATACACCACCATCAGGTACAAACTGTTTTGATGCTAACGGCCTGATGTTTATTTTTCTTTTGGTGAATCCATTTGGAAGTAAGGACCATCCCTTTGCATCTTTTTAGTAGCATTTTATATGTGAAAAATGTATCAGAAGTTAATGGTCCAGTGAACAACGATTGTTAGATATTTATCCTTCATCATTGGAGGTAGAAACCTCGCTGTCTTGCAAACTTAAGATTCAGATACAGTGGTCTTTAAGGAATCTGTATTTGTATTTTGTACCGTTGTCTGGTCAACGTGGACGTTCCACGAGCAGTCTACATTTTGCTTCCAGAGTATCATAGTGTAGTATAGCATATATTTCATTGGTCTCACACTCTCAGCCATTTTCAAGTGTCTTTTTAACAGAATAAAAGAGATTGTTTATGTGCTAGCGAATAACACTCAGTTTGCTATCTGTGGCACAGCTTATCATGTCTCGCCGGAGGATTCCATGCCTAGATTCATATCTGGACAAGGTGCATAACTCATCTCTTTTATTCTGTTTGATCTAATCTTAAATACATAGGTTGTTTGCAATTGAAGCAAAAAATGTCCTTATTATTGTGGATCCGCAGCTGTTTTCACTTGGTTACTCTATGTTTTCGGGCATAAGCTCTTAGATGCGCCATGGCCGATTTCCTTACGTTTTCCATATTCCTCTCACGAAGATTATTTTGCAAATGTGAGCAGGTTAATATATCTTTATGGCCTCGTTTCAAAATGGTGTTTGATTCACACATCAGCAGTCTGCGAGATGCAAACATAAAGACATTATGGGAAGATGATGTTCATCCTCACTATGTCATGAGGCGTTATGCTGAATTCACAGCTTCGTTTATTCACCTGAATGTTGAATATGGGGATGGGCAGGTTCGTTAATATCATTCCCTCTCTTTCTACCGATTTGTGTCACCTGTAGCTTGTCACTCAAAGCGCTTGACATTGCCCATGGTGCTTTGCAGCTTGATATAAATTTGGAGCGTTTAAGAATGGCTGTAGATGTCTTGATTCTCAAGCTTGCAAAGTTGTTCCCAAGGCCAAAGCAGCAAATTGTGTTTCTCATAAACAACTATGACATGACAATCGCCGTACTGAAGGTGAGTCAAATCTTTGTCCAGACTCATACGGCGAGCCTTACCTACCAATGGAAACTAGTGTGTTCATCTACATGTAATCTTAATTTCAGGAAGCTGGACCAGAAGGTGGTAAAATCCAAATGTATTTTGAGGAATTACTGAAGAGCAACACTTCGTTATTCGTGGTAAGGGCCAATGTTGCAGTTAGAAATAAACTTTTTGAAGTTTCGTTCCCTTATATATTTGCTCCTCTGGTAACACAAGCATGACTTTGTAGTTGTTTTAACCTTAAATTGGATGTCAAGTCATGCTAGTTCATGGGTTGTTATGTGTCCATTTAATTTATTTTGTTCACTTCAATCTCGCAGGAAGAATTACTGGTGGAGCATTTCAGTGATTTAATCAAATTTGTGAAATCTCGTGCTTGTAAGCAACATACTTTCGTTCTCTTATCATTTGTGAAGTCAAACCAAACACTTAACTGACAAAACATGTACAGCTGAGGATTCAAGCTTAAATCCAGAGAGATCCATCACAGTTGCTGAGGTAGATCCGCTGGTGAAAGACTTTGGAAGCAGGTGGAAGACAGCGATAGAGTTGATGCACAAAGATATCATAACCTCCTTCAGTAACTTCTTGTGTGGTATGGAGATCTTGAGAGCTGCATTGACACAACTGCTTCTCTATTACACAAGACTTACGGACTGCATCAAGAAGATACCTGGTGGATCTGGTCTGAACAAGGATCTTGTCTCCATTCAGTCTATAATGTTCGAGATCAGGAAGTACTCCAAGACTTTCTAAAAAGATAACATATGCTACTGCTTATGTAGAGAGCATGTAAGATGGTGAAATATTTCAAAGTGAATCTAAAGCCGTTGTTATGCGTTATATGATGTATTCTTGAGACGTTTTTTTTGCTACTGTTATCCCGTTTTGGTCTTCCTTCTTTCTCTCTGCCCGAGTGTAATCGACTCACTATTGTTAAAGATTTGAAAAATGAAAATTTGAGAAAAGGACAGGAAATAGAGTTCAGTAGCCATTGCTTTAAAACATGCAATAGGAGATTCTTTACGTAAGAAAAAGTCTTCTTGAGCTCATTGCAATAATCGATTTTGAATCCTAAGAGCATGATCAATGGGGAGGTTCTTAGAATGTTGTTTTTCTTCCTGGAATATAAAAAATCATCTCTTAACTGTGGGTTCTACCTCATGAAGCTAAAACGTAGTCTTTTTTGTAGCTTTTAACTAAAAAAAGCTAACAACCGGCTCTTAAATAACCTCCATTAATTATGCTCTAAGGCTATCAGTAAAAGCAAACCTTAGTAAAACCTCATAGAGCAAAAACGTGGGTTCTACCTCATGAAAGTTTTGAGTCGAAAGTTTAAGGTTTGATTTACAAATCCCACTTGATTTGTAAAAAAAAACTTTTTCATAGTACAATATTATATGAATCTGATCTGAATCTAAACATGTATACAAAACCCAAAAAATCTAAAATCGAATAAATATATGAAATTAAAATAAACATACAAAATATGTTTTAAAATCTAAATAAATAATTCAATTTCATATTTATTTTAATAAACCTAATGTATTATCCATTGAAGCTGAAATTTGGATAAAAATAAATTTTAAACATAATTACAATATCATAAAGTTAGGCATTTAATGTTGTTGAGTTCAATGATACAAACAACTTATAATATCATTAAAGTTTAATGTTAATGAGGTGTGTCTCTATAGAAGCTTAATGATATTGTAATTATGTTTAAAATTAATATATTTAGAAAATAGGAACATGATGTATGTATTTAATGTTGTTGAGTTCAATGATAAAGTCAAGCTGATGGATGTGTTACATTGTGGATTTAATATATATTCTCAAATAAGTCTATAAAAACCATAGAACAAATTTTCAACTAGTATGTTTTTGAGTCCATAGTTGACTTCTTCAACCGCACATGAAGGAGTTGTAAATATGTTTTGAAATGAATTTAGATAAAAATATTATTTCATCGATGAAAGAAAATTGTGAGTTTAATAAACCAACATTAGAGATTATATAGCTACACGTCGTAATTTTGAGAAATGATGCATATCTTATGTGCTTGTAGCATGTCATGAATTTTTTCAAAAGGTTTCAGTCGATGCATGTGTTGGGTACATTTAAACATCTAGTTTTATCTCTTTATATAGAGAAATATCTCAATGCTAGGTAATTAAGAAAATTAAGCCATTAATTTAAGGATCCAGAAAAATTCCTTGCCTCATAAAATGGCTAAGCATTATCATGCTCATCTTGGTATTTTGGAACAAATGATTTCCGAGAACATATAGCGAACTAATCAAGTAGTTTAGATTTTGTTATGCACTATTTATGACCACTAAATTACTTGAAATATGATGTGATTTGGGAGGTTTTATTTTCCTTTTCTGAAATTGAATTTGAGTGTTGATAAGAGCCCATGAAGAATGTCTTATGTTTGGCATATATGATTTTCTAAACCAAAACATTACATGTTAGAAGCTACTAGCTGAATTTTAAAATATTCATGTATAAATAGTTTTATGAACTAGTTAGTGAAGATCGTAGATCAAGAATTGGTCTTGAGTCATTTCTCAAGTCTTAGTTCAATCAAATCAATACCCATATTGAATCTTATTCACCATGATTAGAGGATGAAGAATTTCATTTGTGAAAGTCGATTCAATGTAACATCTTTAGTTGATTGCAGTTTTATGGAAACTTTTTTTAGATAGCATGTAATGTCAAATTTATGTAGATGTGTGTGTCTCTATAGAATTCAATAAAACATTTGTTTTAGGCATAGTAAGACTTAATAAATTTAAGAATTATTTTAACAAAATAATGCCATAGTAAAATTCTAAAATGAAATATATAGATCACAATTGCAAATATGCTTATCTAGCAATGAGATGAACAATAACAACGAATATTTATGCTTATCGCTATCCAAACAAATCTCTATGCTTGTCTAGCTATGAGATGAACAACAATCAGTCCTATGACCAAACAAGTACATTTAAAGAACGTAGATACATAATCACATCAATTAACAATTGATTATTTGTTGATGTGGTACATTAACCTTTCTTAATCTAAGCTTCTTTGAAAAAGGTTTTGAAATCCTCTTCGGACTTGAAGACATCATAGATAATATGATGCACTTTCATCAGCAGCAAGGGAAATCTACCTGCTTTGATATAGTTGTCTCATTTACACAAGCACCATCTGGACTACATTTATCACCATTTTTGATCAACAATGTGGAGAGCCAAAGAAACCCCATAAGAAAACAAAAAAAAAGATATAAAATTTTGACAGCTTTCGATTGCAGCCTACAAGGTAGGACATGAGAAAAAAAAAACTATATAAGTCAAAGGATTCGTAACTTCAAATTGTAATAAAATAATATAAAAATAAGAACATAACTTCAGCCTGTAATAAAATAACCCAAGTATTCGTAAGAAACCAAACATTTTGCTCCTTTTGCTCATTTTGCTTCCTTGTTACAAGACAATACTTTAGCTTCTTTTGAGGCTGCTAGATAGTTGTAGTCTTTGTCACCATGTTACATCCTGAGTCATGTCACAGACTACGACCACCATCTCATTTTGCTTCACAGAGTTATTGTCTTTGACATCTCCTGTAACTGTGTTATTTGTGGAGAGCCAAAGAAACCTCCATAAGAGAAAAAAATAACCAAGTATTTTTCATTAAGTTATTTAATTTTTTTATTTTCGTTTCGTTCTCCGTCCTTTGAGTCTCTATCTCTCTCTTCTTCCTTTGACACACTCTATCTCTCTCTAGTATATCTCTCCCTTCTTCTTTTTCTATCTCTCTCTAGCGCTAGTGGGTTGTTTAAACAAAAGTCATCACCTCTATATATTTTGTAGCCCATGCTACCAACATAATATTTTTACCTTTCAAAAAATCAAAATGTTATTTTATATTATTAATAGATTAAAATTACATGTATTATTTTACTAGCGACGGTTATGAGTTGAATATGAGTTAGAAGCTGAATCAATTATGAGTACTAAATGGGCTCTAGTTAGCTTTAGTCTATAAATTTAAATTTTGAATGGATCTGGATCCGACCCGGGCCCATGAGACACACCCGAACCTCACTGCAAGAAAAAACAAAAAGCCTCACACTCCAATCTCGCTTCTTCTCATCGTTAACGCGCCATCTCCTTCAAAAAGCTAATTCCAAGGCAATTGATCTACTTTCTGTGTGATATGATTCCTGCAGTTATATATCTGTGTGGTGTACTTCTTCTACAATGTTGCTGAAGGGTCCTAGCAATTATGTATGTGTTGACTCAAAACAGACATGTGCATGTTTCTTAAACTTGTTAATTGTTCGATAACTAAGTACAGAAAGAGTTGTGCTACTTGCATAACCTAATTCATCCCAGCTCATTGAGAAGAAGATTAGCTATCTAAATCATTGTTCCTTCCCTCTAAGAAAGTTCATGCCCAGGACATACCTTCAATGAAGGTTTAATACCGTATTAAGTCCAAGTCTTCTAAATCTGTTCTTATGCGATAGGTTTTATTTCTGTTTTGCAGGTTTATGATTTTATTGTCTCAAACATGTTACAGCTGTGTCATAATTCTATCATGTTTTACGTACTTGTCAGAAACCTGTGGTTTAGTGAAACAACATAAACGTGAAAGAACTTTATAAGAAAACTTATTTTTACTGGTTAAATCTGAGTTTCTTAATCATACTATGATCTTTAAGAATGCTTGAGTTTAACGAATCGTATTAAAAATGCTATAAGTAGATGTCAAACTGATACATGGAACTTGTAGCCATTCTAATATCAGTCCTCTGTTCCTCGAACCAGAAATTTCGTCATGTCCGTAATGAAAAGCCTTCTTCAAGACACTCAGTTCTAAGATCTTCCATGAGACCCTGAAACATAGCTGGATTGCTCGTAACAACTGCATCCACGCCTAAGTGAAGCATCCGTTTCATTGGATCAGTCTCATCTACAGTCCATGCGTAAACCTCTTTCTTTCTCCTGTTCATCGGATCAAGCAAGGTTTGTAAACACATGGAAAGCGAACGGTAGCGTGTTGGTTGAAAACATTGGATTTTATTGCTTACCGATGCACAACTGTCATCAAGTTTTCATCGATCAAGGGATGATAGACTCCAACAACACTAGCTCCCTTCATTCTCAGTAGTTTGCTTCTCACTCCAGTCAGAGGATCCACCATCACAATGTATCCCACCTGCCAAGAGAAAAACAAAAGTCCAATCACAATTCACAAGGAAAACTGGACCCAATATCTCTATCCAATCCTCACATTCATAATCTACTTACTGTAAGATCTGGTGCTTGTCTGATAAGGTCTCTAGCCAAACTGTCACTTTTGGCCCATACGATGCAATTCTTGCACTGCGCTCTCTCAATCTAATAACAACAAAAGATGACTGATGATTCAGGTAGACAAAGACAGATATATGACCATTAAAGTAGAGGCAAAGCATCAATACTCTGTTTTTCAAATATTTATAACGGCAGTTCTAGTTGTATGAACAAAACTTAAAGGAGAGAGCTGGTTAAGAAAGCTCATAAGTAATCAAAAACAATATTTTTATATTGCAGACATTTGGTAAGGAGCAAACAAAGATCTCGTGCCATTTGGTACTACAAGGAGAGAGCTGATAAGTAAATTGCTTAGTGCTTACAACAGAGAGAATGTCTAGTGCGAGTCCCTTTTCATACATTGGGGGTCCGACTTTAGCATCAAGAATCACTTGCCGGACTGAAGTTGATATCGCCTAAAAGATGATTGAAAGAGTAAGGTTACACTTGTTAATAATCAGCAATTACAAAGCAAACCACGAGACGATAGTAATAACAAAGCAAAAGTGTAACTTTACAGCTAAAGCATCTTCAAGTGTAGGAATCCTACGATTTTCCAAGGTCCCTTTAACAATCTGTGAGACATCAAGCTCCTTGATCTGCCAAAAAGATCACAACTTTAAATCGAGATCCCAGAAGATGATGGTGAAACGGAGATGATGATGAGACACCTGTTTCATGCTCATATCTCCGACTTGTAAAGAAGAGTTACGAGCTATACGCTGCAGATCCCTGACTGTGCATATGATGATCATACGATGATGAACATCTCAAATAATGAGAATCCAAACATAGAAGAGTTCTGTAACCTGTTGTGGAGAGCGAATAGAACACCATCGGAGGAACGAGAAACATCGACTTCAATGCAATCAACGCGAGAACCAATCGCGTAACTATAAGCATCCATCTGCAACAGAGAGAGAGAGAGTAAGATTTACAATAAGGGAGCAATGATCGAGATTCGAGAATTTGTATATATATATACAGTGTTGGGGAAAGCTAAGGTGGAATCTCCGCCGTGAGCGCAGACACGTGGAGGATGCTGGAGCCAATTGCACTTCTTCGCGACGTTTTGGCGGATTCGTCGGAGCTTGAAGTGGAAGAAGAGAGGAGGGACGATTGCTAAGAATACCACTGCGAATAGAATCATTCTCTTGAGTTTTCTGGAGTACAGTGGCCTGAAGGGGAGACGGCGGCGAGTTCCTCCGCCGTCGAGTGGCCGTCTTCTTTGTCGCCGCCACTCGAAGATCGCCATTTGGTGTAAGGTCAGAGAGGTTGGGAGATGATAGTGAAAGTGAGAGTAAGTTTATTTATTACGAGTGAAAAAGTCGACCAATCACCATCGAACTTATGTCAAGTTATTTTATTTGGAAATCATTTAATGAGGAATATTAACATTTCAATAGACTAATAGCTCAAATACTCCCTCCATTCTAAAACTATTCATATTTTAGGAAAAAGTATTGATTCAAAAAAGATACATTTTAAAATATTTTTAATTTATTTTATTAATAAATAATAATAAACTGTAAACTTCTAAAAAAAAAATTAAATGTGTTTATTAAATTTTGATTGGATAAAAAATATAATAAATAGTTAATCTAAAAATAATGTATTTGTAATCAAAATTTATATTTTTTTATATGTATGAAAACTCTAAAACATATATCATTTTGGAACAAGTATTAGTTAGTTAGTTACTCATAAATCTAACCTTCATATTTTATTTTCACAAAATGTACAAAGAGGTTATGAGCTTAAAAAACAATTATCATTTTGAAATAGTTTAATGAACATAAACATTCAACAGGTTTCTATTTTCTCAAGCATTGTTACTCATAAATCTAATTTTCACTTGATACTTTCTTTCATTTTCACAAATGTAGGTATACTTTTGCATTAACAGTATAAAAACCATTTTATTCTCATTTGCTCAATATCTGAAAAGTAAAGAGTAAATGTAAGAAAAGAAAATCAAAAGAGGTAGCAAATGAAATCATTACAATCAAGAACTTCAGTGCATCTCTTAGGAACCATTGTGAATGCTTGTGGAAACGTGTGTCGATTTTCACTTTGAAATTACTCTTTGTATCGCATTGTCTCTTTCTCGAACCCAATCGTTGGGAACTGTTTAGCATATTCTTCAACCATCTCACGAAGCTTTGCCATCTCTGACTGTAACTTCTCATTTGATTGCATCGTTGCTACAAAGTCCTTCAGCTTTGTTCCTGCATTACATTAACATTATACATCCCTCAATATAATTCAGAGACACACAAAAACAAACTAGACGGTTTATGTATATACCTTGAGACTCTGCCTTGATCTTTAAGGCTATCTTGACGGCTAAATCAAAGTATTCAGCCACTTTTGCAAAATCTTCTTCAATGAATCCTCTTGATGTGAGAGCTGGTGTTCCTGTAAGAAGAAACATATAAAGTTCTTTTAGTTATCACCAGGTGTTCCTATGATCACAGACAAAAGTTAGTAGAGTTTCAAAACTAGTAATGCCAAGAAGGATGAATATTACTACTTTTACGACATACTAACACATTACTTCTTTCAGTGTTCATTTTAAGAGCCTTACCCATACGGATTCCACCTGGAACCATGGCGGAAACATCACCCGGAACAGTATTCTTGTTTGCTGCAATATGTACCGACTCTAATACTTTCTCCACTCTTGATCCATCTATTCCCTGCAAACACACAGTTTCCAATATCATCTACTAGCAGAGAAATTTAGCGACACTATGCACTGCTTAATGAGGTTCACAGTACAAAACAAAACATTTAAACTTGATTTGCTACATGAGGTCACCAAATCGCCAGTAAGAGAAATGAAATCACAAATATATGTGAGAAGCAAGAAATCATAATTGATTTAGTTCACCGTACTAAAACTAAATTTTGTGAGTTTAAGTTATGATCCCTAAAATCACCACCTTTTTATGCAAACATATAAGTCGAAAGCAAAGCATTTCCATCTAGACATTAAAGGGTACATAAACTAAAAAAAAAATAGAATGAGAAGTACCTTATTTTTCAAGTTCACCAAGACTAAATGATTGTCAGTGCCTCCAGATACTAAGTCATATCCTTTTGATAGCAAAGTCTGCAATTACAAACCATTTTACAAGCAAAAAGTGAGATGATTAAGTAGGCCTTATACTCAGGTGTTACAAACATGGCAGGATATTTGAGGCATATCAACTACGAATATGACAATCAGCAAACGCATCTCACCTCAGCAAACTTTGAGCAATTGCGGAGAACTTGATCCTGATAAGCCTTATACTCTGGTGATTTCACCTGTAATAGAGTAAATCGACAAGACACGAAGGCTATGAAAGAGAACAAGAAAATTCTAGTATAGACCTTAGCCAGAAAGTTAAAGGAGTTCATTGGTACAAAATAGACAATACTTAATAATTTCATATAAAAAGAGTTTGCTGGACGAACCTGCTTCAGAGCAACTGCTAGACCTGTTATAGTGTGATTATGTGGACCACCTTGCAGTCCAGGAAAAACAGATGCGTTAATTCTGTCCTCATAGTCATACATGACCTGCCATGTGAGATACAACGATATATAATCAAATACAGCAGAAACGATAGTAGTTACTAATTTTATTTACACAAATATGACTTGAAATTCACCTCTTTCCCTTGTTTGTTAACCTCTTTCAATCCCTTCCTAAAGAATATCATAGCCCCTCTGGGACCTCGAAGAGATTTGTGAGTTGTAGTCGTAACAACATCCGCATACTCAAAAGGAGAAGGAATAACACCAGCCGCAACCAACCCACTAATGTGAGCCATATCTGCCAGCATAACCGCCTTTTGCTTGTCACAGACCTGCAAATTTGTCATGCACAAACTTTAAAAATGCAATCTGCATCCAACTTTAGTAATTATACTTCACACTCTAGAGTCGGGACAGTATCTTACCTTACGGATACGTGCATAGTCATATAAACGAGCATAAGCACTTGCACCCGCAACAATAAGTTTGGGTCTGAAAAGCACCGCACTTTTTTCTAGCTGCGAATAAGTATAACATGTGTCTTAATGGTATATATTGGTAAAATATAAACAGTGTAGTGTAGTGTATATGCATTAAGCTAAGCTGGCTATCAACTACCAAACCTGATCGTAATCAATGTAACCAGTGCTCTCATCTAATCTGTATGGCATTGTCTCAAAGAAGATGGATACAGCAGATATTTTCTTCGTATCAGTCTGCACAAGAGCAATTTAAAAAGATACATTATCAACTCCACATGGAGATGAGAAATGAAGCTGAAATGCTATAGAGATTGATATCCAAGGTTACCTGATAACCATGAGAAAGATGTCCACCATGAGGTAAGTCAAGAGCCATGATTCTTTCATGAGGTTTAAGTAGCGCGGTGTAAACTTGGAAGTTAGCTGGTGATCCTGATAAAGACTGCACATTGACTACAAAAAGAGTAGAGCTCATGTCGTAAGTGTTCCCATCCTACTAAAACTGGTTTCTAGTAGATAATGTGTTTAACCACCACAACTAACTAAGTAAAAATGTCAAATAATCAAGTAGTAAAACTCGTAGGTACCTCCCCATTTGGAAGGATCTAAGTGAAAAGCTTCTAGTGCACGTTTTTGACATAATGACTCAGCCATGTCAATGTACCTATATTATATAGACAAGAAGAGCAAATAATATTTGAGTATCGGATACTAACAAGAAAGTGTTGTAAGCATAAAAACAAATATATCTCAGAAAGTAGCACCAAAGTGAACAACACTATAGTAAAGTGGAAAAGGATAAGTTACATACTCATTGCCTCCATAGTATCTAGCACCAGGGTAGCCTTCACTATACTTGTTAGTCATAACAGAGCCAACAGCTTCCATCACCGAGGCAGATGTGAAATTCTCCGACGGTATAAGTTCAAATCCCTGAAACAGACACACACACAACATCCAGAATCTCCAAATCAAATATAAAGATTCCAGCTTTCAATAAAATGATGAATCAAGAAGATACCTTCCATTGCCTAGCCTTCTCGAGTTCGATGATATCTGCTATTTCGGGATCGATTTCTTCCAGAGGTGCATTCAGCTGCTTTATCCACTGGTATAAAAGAAAGAAACAAATATTTTCAAACTCGAAATAAGAAGATGCATCTGATCCAATTCGCCATCAATGATATTATTACACTGGAACGAGATCTCTCAGAGTCCGCCATAGCCGAGGTTGGCAAAGAAGACTAAACATCAAAGACATGAACAACGGATCAGAATCAAACAAACAAAGAGGGACTGAGAGAAGAAGATAGATAATAAGCTTCCTGAAAAATCAGAATATGGATACCATCGAGCGGCCATTAGAGAAGAAGATGGGCTTCTTAAGGGAAGATGAGAGTCTGCGAAGAGCCAACGCCATCATTTCTCTCTATCCCCTCTGTATCTGTGTTTCTCTCTATCACTGCCTGTGGAAAAAAAATGTGCGGTTTGTGTTGTGGTTGGTGAGAGCAAAAGGTGGTTTCTTTCTTTTATTTTTATGATCAGTTCGGTGCAATGCAACGTCACTCGACGTAACATGTCCACCACTTGCGATCTACAGACTGTGTGAGTTTGTTTGTTATCAGGCGATGCAGATGCAGAGAGACCATTGATAGATCCGTGACCTTAGTGGGTCTCGTTGGGCTTGCTAAGAACTAAGCCCATATCCATTATATTACCACCTAAACCACCATTGGTATGTTTAAGAGCTTAGAGACAGAGAGGTTAGGGGTACGTTTACTGTACTGATGATGATATAAGATCACCAATCAGTCACTACTAAAACTGATAATTTGATACCATACTTCTATCTTTTGATTATGCAGAGCACATTTCATACAATTTTGATACACGGATCTATTTATTACTATCTTTTATTTTCAACAAACGTACTTTAGTAAAGCCAAAAAAAAAAAAACAAAACATTTGCTCCATAACTGAGTAAAGTAACCCCAGAAGATTAAAATTAGAAGTTTAGAACACAAAATGAAAAGTAAAACAGAAGAGATGTAGCAGCAAATGAAATCATTTCCTAGTCTTATCCAGAACTTCAATGTATCTCTTTGGAACTCCATAGTGTTCCACCATATACCTCGCCACATCTTCAATCACTCCTCCCTGTATCAGAACCTCGTACCCTTTCTTACCTGTTTCACAACACAACATAACAGTCTCTCAAAATATTCACTTGCACAAAAGAAAGAAGGAAAAGAAAAAAAATCACAAAAACGTACCTGGAAGTTCGTTAACTGAAGTACTACAAGCAAACTTCTTCTGCAGTTCTGATCCAAACGAGTCAGGATCCATCAAGAACGTCTCTATCCCCGAGACCTTGGTGACTTTCTTGTTACCTTGTCTTCGCTCCATCATTATCTGAACCGGCTTTATACCTCCTTTGCGAACAACCGGTTCACATCCTCCTCTCATCACTACCTGATGAGGCTGCATCCTCCCTATAAAAGTCGATCCAACATCTTTTTTATGAATCTCTGACGGATACGCTGATCCCTTTTTGATAGCTCCTTTGAACAATGCGTCGCATAGTATCGGATCCAACACCACCATTGACTTGTTTGTTGGCTTTACTAGATTTTCCTTCTCGATGTATTTGAAGACGACATCAGCGGCTTCTGAAGCTGTGTATAGCTTTCCCTTGTCTTCCCCGAGTGATGCAAATATTGCGCTGTTGTGTATGCTTGGTTTGTAGACCTCTATTATTTCAAGCATTTTGTCTGACTGGGGTTTTGCTGTGGAGCTGGAGACAGAAGACTCGGAGACTTCTGCTTTCTTTTTCTCTGGCTTGAAGGTTGAGTAATCAGGGTGCCTGCGGTTCACCGAGATCAATACAATCTCCTTCTTGTGCTTGTCTTCTTTCACAGTTATCTGTGCATATGGTTAAAACAATCAGAGTGCCAATCAATACATGAGACTAAATATAATTGCAGTTATCAGTATATGAGGGTTAAATGGTAAACTACCAATGACGCAATGAGTGTTGAAATACATAAGCACTTTATGACTATAGTTGCCAAATTGATAAACCAGTCGGTGTTGGAAGTGAAAGTATACGTACACTCATATTCAATAACATAGAGCAACAAAATACAATCAAACAAGGAGAAGTGGCAAAAAAAAAACTAACCATTCCTGCAGAAGCTTTAGATTGCAGCCACTTTGACAGTTTTTTATGGGAAGACTTCTTAATGTCTAGTGTGATCCCAGGAGGCCTACAAGGTAATACATGATTTGCCCTGCACCACCCAAAGAAAAACCAATGTAAGCTAAACTTGGAGAGGAGAAGGAAAAAGGGTAAAGTTGTCTTGCTTGTCATCGGGAGAGTCAAGAGCTTTAGAGTGTTATAAAACAGTCCAATCCCAACAAGGTAAAGCGGGAAAAGCATACATCAGGACTTAATACTCTAAGCAATTACTAGAAAAAAAGTTTGCTTTCAAAGTAACTCAAAGTATCTGAATAGCGTTCTTACCACAGAGTGCTTCCTGGTATGGGAAGATCCTTCTCCTTTAGTGTTGTATGCAATGCTTGCAAAAGGCATTGGTCAAGAAGGGCATCAACCTCCTCCGTGGAGAGAGGATTCTGCTTCTCAGTATTAGCTTCATTAGCAGAAACGTCATCTCCTAAGTTAACCTCATTCATGCTTCCAACTATGTCTTCTTCAGTACCATTCTTAGCATCAGTAGCTGAGGTTGAAGCTGTTTCCAAAGCAGATTCATCTTCTTCATTTCCTGTGCTAGTCTGCTGCCCAGCTAAAGCGTCTGAAATTTCCTCACCTGAACCAGAAGCAAGGAACGCTGGATCCTCCATGACAACATCCTCCCAAAACCCAGCATTTGGAACATAATGCCCCTCAGCGGATTCCCTGTGAACACACACACATTCACCATGTAAGAGGCTGAGTTCCTACAGAGAACAAACAAACAGAAAAGTAAAAAAGCATCTCATGTATTGTACCAGAGGAAGTCACGGTAATAATGAGCTATCCGCAAAGCCTTGCCACGCAATCCTGCTTTAAGGCCTTCTTCACTACTCATTGTGGTAAACCCAACCTTCAAAAACACGCATAACCATCATGTAACTACCCAAACTTGAAACTTGATGTTGTTAACGAAAGTATAAAGAGACTTACAGCTATAGGTGCCGCATTCCCAGGAACTTTAACAGACCATATCTCTCCAGCTGAGAACGAAGGAAAGCCTTCGGGAGGTATCAAAATACCTGGAAACATCAAATCAGCACCGCCAAGTACATACCGCGAAACCTCACCCCCTTTCAACATAAAGGAAGGTAACATCGCAGGAGCCTCCCACAGAGCAAAAACTGCAACAAAACAAAGAAGAATAAACAAAGAGAAACGAATCATTAAGTGTCCTTAAAGCATTTGAATCATACAATTATCTACAAACCTGTGGGTAGAATCTCATTCCCTCTTCCATCAATATCGAAAAACATAGGACATCCACCTTCAATACTATAGACAAGAACACGGTTCTGGAACTTTGAAACAGTTATCTCCACCTAGTAAAAGACAAGAGAGTACCGAATCAATCCATTACAAAACTCGATGCAATCTAATCAGATGTAAGAAGAAGTAATCTATCCACTTTAATCTCCAATCAAACCTTGGGAGGAAGGATGGCGTCGAGAAGCTCATCGGTGAGGAGAGTAAACCTATTTTGAACGGTTCGCCGGAGTTTTTTCCGATCGGCGCCGGAGAGACGCTGGTGAGACTTAGCATCCACCGCCTTCTTGAACATTCTGCTGCGTGTCGCTTTAGCACCCGCGAGAGAGCCGAAACCACAAACCAGACCAGTACTGACTCGTCTCTCTCTCAGACCTAAACTAAACCCTTTTTCTTCTCTCTCTCGGTTTCCTTTCCTGGCTTCGCGTCTCTACGCCTGCCACGTCACGTAAGGGTGGCAAAAAAACACAAACCCAACCGAATTAACCCAATCGAAATTAAACCAAACGAAACCAAATCGTGTTTTCTACATGATCCAGTTGGTTCATGTTTTACTCAATCCAAATAAACCGAAACAAACCGATAATCCAATATTTTTTTTCTATTAATAAATAATAGATATATATATATATATATATATATATATATATTTGTATATATTAATATATTGTGAAGATTTTTAGATAAACTTGTGTTCTCCTTTTTCCTTAACTTTCTATATTTGTTTTAAGTTCCAAAATATGATGCAAATAATACCATTATATACATTCTCTAATTCTAATTCTAATACATAATACCTAACGATTAGAATAGAGAATTATAATTATTATCTAACAGAAGTTCTTCAATTTCGAAGAAACCTAGCTACCTCGCGCCTTCTTCTAATCCATTGGGTGATGATGACAAGAGAGGCATTGAGATTGCTCGATCTTCCATGGGATTTGGTACTTGAGATACTCTCTAGAGTTCCGGCTACATCTCTGGGACGATTAAGTTTTACTTGCAAGCGATGGAACGCTCTATTCAAAGATCACGAGTTCATCAAGAAGCACTTGGATAAAGCAGCAAAACAGTGTATGGTTCTCATGTCGGGTAATTCACGGAAGGTTTATTCAATGAATGTAAATCTCGATGGGATTCACGACAACTTTGTTGATCCACAAACGTTGCTTAACCTCAAAGATTTCCACAGTCCGAAACAATTCAACATATATAATATCTTTCACTGCGACGGGTTATTGTTATGCATAACATGGGGCGTAAGACTCGTGGTTTGGAACCCTTGTACTGGCCAAATCAGGTGGATCCCATTCTGTGGTCGTTACAAGGATCACACGGAGTTTGCTCTTGGATACGAAAATAACAAGTCTTGCCAAACCTATAAAATCTTGAGAAGCAGCTGGGATTTTTATGCCGCACAACCTCAAGATGTTGACTGTGGAATCTATGATTTTGAGTCTCATTCTTGGAAGGATCTTAATGACGTGTTTCCCAAGAACTGCAGAAAATTACTATCAAAGGCAGTGTCTTTGAAGGGGAATATTTATTGGGTTGCCAATAAAAATGATGAAGAAGATTTCTTACTTAGTTTCGATTTTTCAACAGAGAAGTATAGGTGTTTATCTATTAGTTTTTCGAGTGTCGATGGTGATTTTGTTCCTACAACTCTCTCAGTTGTTAAAGAAGAACGACTGGCGGTATTGTATAGCAGCTATTCTCATCCAACAAAGATTGAGATATGGATGACGGCACATGATAAGATTGATCAGGCCAGACTTGTCTCGTGGAGTAAATTTTTATCACTAGAACTAGATGAGAATAATCCTCAGATAGATCTTTCAACTGACATAACTTTCTTTATCGACGAGGAGAAGAAAGCGGCCGTGTTATGCGATGTGGAATATTTTAATAAGAGGGATACGGGCATGGTATACATTGTTGGAGAGGACAATCGGTTCATGAAAATACCCGTAGGAACAAATAGTTCGGGTCCAGTTATTTACAATTATGTTCCAAGCTTGGTTCAAATCCAACAGGGTGGAGTAATGACACGAGAACGAAAAAGGAAAAACAGACATTAGTAGGTATAAACCACCGAAAAGGATTTTTCACTGTTGAATGTTTTGGGTTGATCTTTACATTATATACATCTTCGGATATTTAATCTTTTTAAAGTTTTTAATTCTGTGGACTTTGTCTTAAACTAGTGTTTTGGTTTTGACTGTTTACAGTTTTGAATGTTTTATATTGTCTGCCAAAAAAAAAAAATTCTTCTAGGATCAATAAACACCAAAGATAGATGCAAATAGTCAAACCTCCAAAATTTGTTTAACAACTTGATTGTCTAAAAATTGTTTTTTTCAGAAACAAAATCCAAAAACTATTTCAAAATCTATAAACAATCAACCTCCAAAATTTATCATACGAATTGGCATAAGAGAACCATAGTAACTAGCAAAAACCAATTGAACTGGAAATTTGAGCACAACAAAACTAATCATCATCTGAAGATGAATATTTTATTCGGTATAAGAAAAGACGCAACTACCTCCTCTACAATAAAAACTAGAACAAAACTGAAAAGCTCAAAGAGACAAAACAAACATAAGGAATGTAGAGCTTATCAACAACATCAGCCAAGCCAAGCTACCAGTCATCTCTGCTCGACCGATACCCTTACCAAGAAGCACAGCTACAACCGCGATAGCCCCAAACCCAACACAGATGGTGAACACAGCAACACCTTTCTTCTCCATCCACTCCATTCTTTCCAACACTAGCTCCAACCTCTCTTTCACTTTCTCCTTCTCCTTCTCGCCCTTCTCAATCTCTATCTCTACTCTACTTCGCCACTCTCTCATCTCCATTGCTTCCTCCTTAATCTTCTCTTCACTCTCCTTCATTCTATCTACCTCTAGCCTCATCTTCGCCACCTCCTCCTCTCTCTTGCTCGCCTCCTGATCAATCTCCTTGAATATATTACCGTATCTAGAACTCATTTCCTCCAAGTAACTCTCCAGCACTGACAAGCTCAAGTCCAGCGACCTTATCTTCTGCATCAGTATCTTCAACACCGTGTCCCCTGGCATCCTGCTCCCTGGTTGATGATGTTTTATCTCTTCCACCACATCTGGCAGCTTTTTTCTCTCATTCGATACTTCAACCGCACTCTCTGGTGAGGTTTCTTCTTCCTTCTCCTTTTGTTTACTCATGTCGTCATCGCTCTCCTTCTTCTCTTTTTGTTCTTCTTGAGGTCTCGCTATGTTTTTGTCTTGGATAGATATCAAATCCTCTAGCATTCGTTCCACAGCGTCCACTCCATAAACTTCTAGTAAACTCAAGGTGCAATAAAACTCTGAACCGTAATGGCTTAGGAAACTTAGCTTTAGATATCTCACCCACTGTGGATCACCGAGTGTAAAGTTCTGCTCGTTCTTCATGTTTAAAGCTGTGAAGTTCCCCAGATGAACCCATGCATCAGTAGGATAAACCAAGGTTCCAAGAATCTCAAAGTCCTTGAGATTAGAAGAGTAATGCTCGAAATTTGCAATCTTGATTGTGTTCACCAACGTTTCTTCTGAAAGTTCTAAGACAACGAACTTCTCTTCAGTTGAACACGGGTTCCGTAGGTACTTGTCTTTGTCCCGGCTTATGATGCTTGTAGCTCCTTTTGCTTCCTTGTTACAAGACAATACCTTAGCTCCTTTTGAAGCTGCTGCGTAGTTGTACTCTTTCCCACCAGGCTCCATCCTGTGAGTCACGCCGCTGACTTGGCTAGACAAAGATTTGTCTGTGGAGTTGGACGGTCTGCTCTTGAACTCATCAAGGCCAAAGGGAACAGCACGAGAGAGATGATCAAGCTTTGAAGCATTCACTAGACCTGAATCATTATTAGTCATCTCACTTTGCTTCACAAAGTCACTGTCTTTGCCTTCTGTAACATTTGCTGCAACTGTGTTATTGACGTCTACTTGCTTTGATATAATGTGCACGTCTTTGATTCTTTCGGCTGAAGCTAAATCAAGAGTAGAATGAACTAAAGTAGAGTCTAGTGATGGTGCATCAACATGTCCAGCTGTCTCATTTGCACTAGCATCCTGTGGATCACCTGCAAATACCCACGAGTAAGATTTTAATACACATATTCATGAGTGTACGTTCTCTGAAAAGCAGATGTTAGCCAAATTAGGAGCTTAAAGGTTACCTTTCTCACCATTTCCATGGCTGATCCACAACGTGGAGAGCAAGAGAAGCCCCCAAATGAGGAAAACGAGAGACAAAGAAACTTTGTAGAGGCGGTTCCTTCCATTAGAAGCACTCTCAGAAGCTCTTCTTCTTCTAATCAGAAGAGCTTTCCGTGATCTTTGCATTTCACATCCAGTCAAGAATCAGATCACCAAACAAACACTAGATGGCCAGTGCAGACACCTGTCATCAAAGATACGTATCAGACACACAAAGGAATACAGAGCCTTATGGTTTCAAGAAGCTAAATTGAACAGAGAAGGAAGAGAACGACCCATAACAAGAGAAAAGGCAATTTCAAGATCCAATTGAGCGGAAAATAGTTGGAGTAAATAAAATACCTAAAGAGAGAATCGTAGAAAAAAAAGCCTTTTCAACGGGGCCGTCTCCGATGAGAATCCGGCGATCTACCTCAGTCTCTGCCAGTATGTTTTAAAAGCCGTTGTGGTGTAAAAAGGAAAGGAGAAGAGTCAAACAAAAGATTTTCAAACTGTAGAGTTGACAAGCACTCTGATCCGCGAAGACAATGGACAGAACAGAAGAGAGATTTAGAGATAGGTTTTATATATAGAAAAGAATTTAGGAACAATGTATATAAGATGATTGTTAGCGGTCCACAGTTTTTTTTTTTTTTGAATCTTGATTTATTTCTTTACTTTAAGGTTTCCTTAATATAGTTGCCTTCTAATCAAAATGATGTGCTTAGCTGTATACAGTTTTTTTTTTTAAATATCATTTTAAAAACGTCTTTATCTGTACGCTTTCTCCGCTGGATATTTTTCAAAAGAAAATTGGATAGATCCCCCCATGCATGAATATTTGAATATTTGATTTTCATTGCTTGAAATGACTGTTTTTATTTTTATTTCATTCTTGGATCTAACCTAGCTTTGAATCAAAAAATATACCATTGGCTTTGATTTTCATTACTACTAGGATTAAGACCTGCGCCTTGCGCAGGGTAAGTTTATTTGTATATATTATCGATAATTTATATATTTGATCATTTTATTTATACATATACAATATTTTTTGTTGTTATTATATAATTTATTATCGGATCAATTTTTATTAAAAATTATGGAACAAAATTATAATTAATTTATCATGGGCTGATCGGATTGGCCATTAAACAAATTATGACATAAAAACCTTATTTTTTTCATCGAACACATTCTTGAAAAAATGAACAGTATTGTTTCCACAGTTGAATTATTTTGACTTTTATCTTCCATATGGTTTTGAAAGCTTTCATATCAACCATCGAATTGATACATGTCATTTTTATATTTTTAGTCATATACTTAAGGAAAACTTACTTTTTTTGTAATTTAAATTCGTTTTAAAAAATTCAAAATATAACATATAAGAAAAAGTCTAACATATAAGAAAAATATAACATATAAGGTGTCATCATTTTTGTATTTTAAAAGTTGTTTTAAAAAAATATATATAACATATAAAGTTTCCTCATTTTTAAAATTTAAAGTCATTTTAAAAAATCAAAAATATAACATATAAGAAAAAATTTATTTTTTATTATATGGTTAATGTGATTGTTTTTTTAATAATATAAAATAAAACAAAAGTGAAGAAGAATGCAAAAAGTGTTATCAAATCTTTATTATTCATAATAATTAACTAGATACTGACCCGCCCTTTGAAAGGGCGGGTATTTTATCTATTAAAATGTCATTTTTCAATTTTAATATTATTTCTAATCAGATGAGGATGTGTTTCAATATTTTATTATCTAATATGGTTTTATTTTTATTAATTGTAATTCTAATTAGTGCGAGTATGTGTGAATAGTTTATTATCTAATATGGTTTTATTTTTATAAATTGTAATGTAATTTATGTGTTATTAGTAAAATTGTGTTTACACATATAGCACTGCAAATCCGTCGTTTGTTTAATTCTTAAATATATCATATATATTAATTTGTTTATTTCTTAAATGTATAATCTCAACTTAAAAATAAAACATGCTTTTTATGATTCTAAGTATAGATATTTTACACAAATTGGCATAATGGGTTAATATATTTGTTTATCTCTTAAATGTATAATCCCTATATAAAAAAAATAAAACAATCTTTTTAATGATTTTCACTAAATATATTTTAAACAAAATGAGCTTAATGGGTTAACAATGGTTCAATTTGGACCTATCAAATGGGCTTTATATTTTTGTAGATCATTAAAGATATTAAAAATAGTAATGGTATGTTTTGTAATTTTTTAAAAAAGTCAGGGGCATAATCCTAAGAAGGATTCTGCTTTAATAGTATAGATTGTCATATATATGTAAATCATATTAGGTTTTCGTAGCTTTTATTTAAGGAAAGAATACACACTTCTTATATTTTAGGTTAATATAATGTTCTTTAGTGGACATTAAACAAATTATGACATAAAAACCTTATTTTTTTCATCGAACACATTCTTGAAAAAAGTGAACAGTATTGTTTCCACAGTTGAATTATTTTGACTTTTATCTTCCATATGGTTTTAAAAGCTTTCAGACCAACCATCGAATTGATACATGTCATTTTAATGTTTTTAATCATATACTTAAGAAAAACTTACATTTTTGTAATTTAAAGTCGTTTTAAAAAATTCAAAATATAACATATAAGAAAAAATCTAACATATAAGAAAAATGTAACATATAAGGTGTCCCCATTTTTGTACTTTAAAGCCGTTTAAAAAAAATAACATATAATGTTTCCTCATTTTTGTAATTTAAAGTCATTTTAAAAAATTCAAAATATAAGATATAAGAAAAAATCTATTTATTTTTATTATATGGTTAATGTGATTGTTTAATTTTTTAAATAATATAAAATTAAACAAAAATGAAGAATGATGCAAAAATTGTTATCAAATCTTTATTATTCATAATCATTAATTGCATTATATATGTAAATCATATTAGGTAATTCCGTAGCTTTTATTTAAGGAAAGAATATATACTTCTTATATTTTATGTTAATATAATGTTCTATAGTGTTATATAATTATAGAAAAACGGGACAACTTTAGATTGAACTATACTTTATATTAGGTGCTCTAGAATTCTTAGAAAATAGATTTAGAAGGCATTTAGATATGCCACATAAGCAAGGAGTCTTTTTTAATTAATACAAAATTAAGGTTACATCTTTTCAAATGCTTCTCAATTAATATATAGGGGATTAGACTATACACCTCGACAAACCAAATTACTATATCCAATATTCCGGTTCACTTCACTTTCTTCCTTACCAAGAAAAGCAATCATGTGCTTTGCGAAAACTCTATTAAGCTTAGACCATTTTTCTCAAATCACTATTATCATAGGGAATTAAGAATGTAGGTTAAAGTTTTAAACCGTGTCTAAGTCTTTTTTTTTCGAAAAAGGGCTTACTAGGTTATTCACTATTTTTTGCTTTCTTTTCTGGTCGCACCACCATTATTTCAATTCAAACTATTGAAAAAAAAAACAAATTAAAAGAAAAAGAAATCTTTATGAATATGGCATCTCAACGTGTGGTTCAAATGCAACGATGTCGGTGTTGAAATGTCATTTCGTTTGTGTGTTAAGTATTACATACAAATTTTCAATAATTCTTTTTAATCGATCTTATGCAAATTTGTGTGTGTTGGTTTACATAAAAGAAATTGTTCTTTAAAAAAAATCGTGTGTCTTCCAGATTCAAATCAGCAAGAAAGGATTTACGATTTACTTTCAAAAACACTGTTATTGCTACACTGTACATAACCAATAAAAATAGTATAAAATGCTTGGTCGACTAAATTTTGAAATGAATAGAAAACTAATGAAAACGGTAGAGAAGGAGAATGACGGTCGGAATCACGGAGATGGGCCCCATGAGGCTGACTAATGATTGAGTAACTACGTGGCATTAACAGAGCCAGCTTGGATTGTTCCCTTCTTTTACGACACCTGGCGGGTTACTCTGCGTCGACCTCGCCTTGGCCGACCTCACACAGTCACACTAGTATTTCTATAAATTTTATCTTTTCGGGTTCTAATATTATATAGATATTTAAAAAATGAAGTCTTTTTCAAAACGAAAAAAACCGCAAAACTAATTTCAATAATGTAGAAGTCAATACTAATTTCATGCAGCTAAGCTACACGTCGTGCTAATTTTGAGGCATTAGCTATTGACGCTTAGATTTAATGTATATAAATATAAATATACTCCAAACCAATAATCACAAGACCACGAGTAGAATTTCTTCCTGGCCCATTAATATATCATATTTGGGTCTTAGCCCATTAAGAGTTGTATATTTTAAATTACGTGTCCCTTACTTGAGTTTCACGTTAGGCTTGTGCCAACGGATCTAACTATAAAACAAAAGGAACTACACACACCGGAGAAATGACGTGGCAGATCCGATTTCAAGCCGATCTACCGGAGGCGAAGTACGCCAAAGGTCCGACGAACGCCGCGTTGATGTAAGTCGCCGGCTCGGAGTGACTATAATCATCCCTCTGATCCGGATACCCGTCGCTCTGATTCGGCCCTCCCACGATCGCTCCCGTGAGAACGTTAGGGTTAGGGTTCTGACTGTAGAACGATTGAAACCCGCCGTTGCATCCCAAAGGTTTCGAGAGAAGCGCGTGCGAAGGGAGAGACGACGCTCTGTGGTGGATCCTCTTCGGGAAGCTTTGCCCGAATCCGACCATGTACGACATCTTGATCGGATTCTCTCCGAGGATGTAGTCCACTTGCTGCTTCGATACGCTTAACAGTGCGTTGGGGACGATGACGGAGCTTCCGCAGTCGAAGGTGTGACGTGTCGCTTTCATGTATTTTGCGTAGGTTGTGAGGAGGAATGTGATGGCTGTTACGTATTGGAGATTGCTCTGTGGTAGCTTGTACATTAGTCCTCCTGTTGATAACGTTTTAGAGAGTTAGATTGATTAGGATTAGTGATTGTGACTAAGCTTTGCTTTACCTTGAGTGTATTGTGTAGAGGAAGAGGGAGAGTTTGGGAGGATCTTGCACATGAAATTCTCAGCTGATTGTTTGTATTGTTCAAAGTTGCTGTCTTTGTTAAGTAATGCTCTCTGTTAAAAAAAGTAACAAGCTTTGTTGTGAGTTGATGAGTCTAATAGTGAGAATTGTAATAGTTAGACGCACCCGTGAGAGAAGAACATAGGCGCCAGCGTATTTGTTGTCCCAGCTGAAGATGTCAGGCTGATCTCCACTTCCTAGAGATTTTATTAAGTTTTCGTAATACGGGTTGTTGGTTGCTCTCAGTAGCCACGCAGCACCCCACATCAGCTCGTCCTGTTATCATAAATTCACATTTTAGTATTGAGGATCCAATGTAGCAAGTAAAGGAGTTTCAGGGGATAAGAGAAGCAGACCTTGTAACCAGAGTAAGAGCAGTAGAAAGGACAGACAGATGAAGAGAGGGAATCACTGTAAGCGCCTCTGTACTGAATAGCAAACTGCATCACGTTCTTAGCTGTCGCCAGCAGCAAGCGCGAGTACTTAGGATCAGCTTTCCTGAAAACCATAGAAGCTGCGGCCAGAGCTGCTGCGGTTTCAGCAGCTACGTCAGAGCCAGGGTTAGACGAGGAAACAGAGTAGACTGTACGAGGCGTGTCCATGTCTTCAGGACGTTCCCAGCATTTGTGATCAACGTTAGGATCTCCTACCCCAACATAAAGCTTCCCCGGAGTGGCTCTAGCACATTTCAGGAGATAGTCAGTTCCCCAACGGATGTTCTCACGTGCGTTTTTGAGCTCAGGACCCATCCGCTTACCGTACTCAAGCGTGCTCCATGAAAGCATAGTGGTGGTAAACGCCATTGGGAAGTTGAACTTGATGTTATCTCCCGCGTCGTAATACCCACCAGTTAAGTCCACCTGCAATATTCACATTAGCTTAGTTATCAGTTGTTACTTGACATAGCTATAACTTGTATAATGGTTTGAGGGTGTACATGAGCGGTTGAACCATCAGAAAGGCCGGAGCTAGCCCTCCAGGAGACTTGCTGGTCTCTAGGGAGACGACCTGATCGCTGACCTTGGAAGAAGAGCAATGACTTGGAGAGTGCTTCTCTGTAATTTGGATTAGCTTCAACATTTCTCGTGAGAATAGGCGAGGAAAGGAGAACTAAAAAGAACAGAGAAGTCATTGTCCAAAGACGGAGAAGTTGAGTACTTTATGAGTTTTGAGGTACGAATCTATGATGTGAAGGTCCACATATTTATATACAGGGAAAGTGTGAGAGAGAGGGATTTGATCCGGCGCTGATGGAAGCGATGAATACGGCTTTTTGGGAGAAAGTGGCCTTAATTAACCTTAATTTCTCCAATCTAAACCTTTTTCTGGTTAAATTGTTAGATTAATTTATCCGACCAAGTCCCCTTTTTCTTTATCTGTCTACTGATTACCTTATATGTTTATCCATTTAAATTCCTCTTTTTAATGTCAGCTGAATGTTTTCGTAAAATGTTGAAAAATAGAGAATTTTATGACGGAAAATGGAATAAAACTAGGTTTGCCATTAGTAGGAAATGGAATTAAGGCTTAACGGTCTCCTGTTTCCTAAGAAGCAAGTAGTAGTATTTGTTTAAAAACCGGTACATGAATTACGGAAATATTTGATCAAAAAAAAAAAAAAAAATTACGGAAATATAAACGCACGTTAAGACTTTGCGTCTGCCTGAACGTTACACTGTGATGGTCAAAAGCCAAATTCAAAAGTGGGGTTGTTTAATAAGATTATTGATTTTAGGGAGATTTGTGAAGTAAAGTATTATATCATTATATTGTTTGATACTGTATATTTTTTGATAATAATAAAGAGGCTATTGACCCGTAGATCTGAATATTTCGTTAGAACGAAGTTTAAACCATATAATTTAATATCTAGTAGGGGAGTATATTTCTCCTGAACATGAGCAGCCTTATATTACAAAATGATAGTATAACCAGTGCTATATCTGTTATTTTTATATGATGCTTAGAGCAACCACAACGCTGTATTTATCGAATCCTTAAGCCCAAATTCTTATGGGTTTTCGATTTTAATAATAATAAATGGGCTCGGGTTAAGAAGGATTAATCCTTATGGAAGAGGTTTTCGATACCCAATCCTTATCGACGTGGCAAACGAAGCCGGTATAATCTCGAGTTATTTTGTCGTCAAAAAATCATTCGGTCACGAAAAAAAAAAGTTCTGATTCCTCGTAAGGCGATTCCGATCCTCGGTGTAGATCAGCTAAAATCAGTGGCTTCCTCTCTTGATTCGTAGGTTTATTCGATTAGGGTTTCTTCTTGGGGAGCTTGCATGTCGATTTCAATGTGATTTCGATTTAATTGAAAATATTTGGAACAAATTTGGGGATGAAAATTAATAATTATTGTAATTTTATATGTTTAATCATGTAATAAATAAATATAAAAAAATTATCTTATTTTTCCATGTTTTAAAATTTATTAATTTTTTATTCTTACGGATTCCATTCCTGGTAACACCATTGGACATACAAATTTTATTAGAATCCTAAACTCTTAAAAAAAAAATAGTAAAATATATATTTAAAGACTCCAATAGTGGAAACACCATTGGAGATGCTCTTACATTATATTTTCACTTTTATAAAAAGAAAATCAGAAGAGACTCAAGTTATACTACCATTTATGAAATAAAATATTTTGAAAACATTACTTAAATTGTTACATCACATGTTCACTTTGTATTTAATTATTTTGATGTTTACTTACCGCTTAGTAATTTTTTTATATGGTTAGTGTTAGTTCCCAGGCCACTAAAATGAGGATAACTGGATATTAGGGAGCTAGATACTATGTTCATATGTTGCTTTTAGGGTATAGTTAGGTAGTTTATAGTTAAATTAGGTTAGGGTTTAAAGGGATTTTAAACTTAAAAAGAGGAGACAAAAGATAAGAATAGGAGGAAGCGTGAATGGCGCCAAGATAACGGCGCCGAGTCTTGGGACTTAATCAAAAGAATGTTTAGTGTAATGGAGACGAAATTGATACCTTAAGTTCCTCTTTTTATGTATGTTAATCATTAATTTATTCATCGACCTTCCCTCTTTTTTCCTGGGAGTGTTTGTGTAATAACAAAAGCGAATAAAAAGGGGACAAGGTGTCTGCTCGATGTTGTTACAATGA
The DNA here is from genome assembly GCF_000309985.2 of Brassica rapa. NCBI lineage: Eukaryota > Viridiplantae > Streptophyta > Magnoliopsida > Brassicales > Brassicaceae > Brassica > Brassica rapa. Next base: position 25,295,738 of record NC_024801.2, read on the forward strand.
TTATTGTTACGGGGATATATGATCTCTTTACCACGGTTTATGCAGAGACGCGTGATGAAAGAGTAATGTGTTATTAGTAATTGTAATCATTCGTTGTCACTAATAGGATTCGAATTCTATATCGTTATACTTATACATTTTCCTCATGTAAAAGATAAAGGGGTTGCATGAGACTAATGGAAGATGAGATTTTGAAACTAAGCAACAACTTTTGTCCCTCACACATACTCAATCTTCCCCCTATGGCCCTACGTACCCAGTGATACAACACGAAGATTTTTATTGGTTTTCTAACACCCATGATTTTATACTTGCTAAAAGGTGTTTCTTTACCTTCTTCCCAAGACAAATTATAAAGTTTATACGATAAGGAAATTATAAATCAATTTTGTAATTATTTTTTTGTAATCTGTCTGTGCTTATTGATTTCCGTTATAAAAATATAATGTGATGCTACTGGTAGTTCATAATAATGGGCTTTCAAATGTCAAATAAACAAAAAATCAGTTTGGAAACCAACAGCGCGTAGTCTCGTCTCTTGCTTGACTCGTGAGACAAATTACCATACGATTTTCAGATGGACATAGTGTATGGATTTGTGAAGAACAAGTTGGATAAATAAATGGTAGAAAGAATGCAAAGTTTGTGATTCTTTGTTGATTTGACTCTTGATGGTGCATTTGTTTTTGAGTTTCTCTTTGAATGGTTCACAGAAAACACAAACCGGTTGTATTTAAAGGACTGAAGGAAAACTGAAGTTGATTGTTTAGTTAATAATGGTTTTGTGTGGAAGTTTTTGAGGTCGGTCAATTACCTCATTTCATTGACAAGAGGGAGCTGAAGACTTCGAGAAGTCAATCGAATCCACCGACGAGTTGACGTAAGACTTTCTAAGTACATTCCCACTAAGGAGTTTCTTCTTCTTAAGAGAGCGAGTGGAGGAGCATACAACATAGAGGTGTCAAATGGGCGGGCCGTCCAATGGTTGCCCATATCCATATACAAACGGGTTTAATATGGACAAACCTATTTTTCCCATTAGTTTTTATTGGACAAAATGTGGAAGACCATTAAGAAAATGGTCTTTATTGGTTTTGGGCTTTATGGACGTGGACTATCCAATGATCACAAAACTTAAGGCTTATAAAATTTAAGTTTTTCCGCTAAACTCGTAAAATCGATTTTTTCGCTTAAATTTTAATATCAAATTTTCCCGTCAGAACCAGAAAATCGAGTTTTTCTTCAAAACGCAAAATCGAATTTTCCCGCCAAAACCGAAAAATCGAGTTTTTCTGCCAAAACCGCAAAATCGATTTTTCTCGCCAAAACCGAAATTGTTGTACTTATGAACTTATGTATTATTGTACTTATGAATTTATGGATGAATTTTAATTTTATGAACTTGTATATGTAATTGTATGCTTATAAATTAAAATTTTCTTATATGGTCATTATAGACCCCATGGCAAAACCGAAAAATCGAGTTTTTCTGCCAAAATCAGAAAATCGAGTTTTCCGCCAAAACCGCAAAAATGAGTTTTTTCCGCCAAAACTGAAAAATCGAGTTTTTCCGTCAAAACTGCAAAATCGAGTTTTTCCGTCAAAACTGCAAAATCGAGTTTTTCCGTCAAAACTGCAAAATCGAGTTTTTCCGCCAAAACTGCAAAATCAATTTTTCCCACCAAAACCGTAATTGTTGTATTTATGAACTTATGTATTGTTGTACTTTTGAATTTATGGATGAATTTTAATTTTATGAACTTTTATATATAATTGTATGCTTATAAATTAAAATTTAAAATTTTCTTATATGGTCATTATGGACCCCATGGCAGCCCATAAAAATATGGGTGTTAGTGGGTATGGTCTTTAATGGACATGGTTCTTAATGGACATGATCACTTTGCTGTCCACAAACAATGAATGGACAAATGGATATGGACTAATGGACATGGGCTCGCCCAGTTTACAGCTCTAATACAACATAACACATTACTTACAACAGAACCTCAGAAACAAAGAAATACGATGATGACTCGAAGCCACTGTAATTGCTTTATTACCATCTTTTTCACCCTCCTACTTCACACTCTTGCTTCTCCTCCGCACCACTTTTGCAAGCTGTGAGGCTTGTGTCTCTTGGGCCATCTGGTGGGCTGCTTATGGGCTTCGGTTTTAGACCTGAAACAAGACATAAAGAATATGGGTTAAGTCTAAGTATTCCTTATAGCTTTAGGATATATGTTATTCCTTATACAACAAGGATTAACATGATTAGGTCTAGTATAAATAGAGGTCTCTACTCAAAGTTGTAAGACACAGAAACATAAAACTCTCTAAAGCATAGAACACGCAACTAGTGCGAAGCTTGTAACGTTTTCGATTCATAGTGATATAGAGTTTGTCTCCGGTTTGGAGAGGACTCGCCCAACATATTGTTGTGTCGATTTACTTGTTACAAGAAACAGCCAAGGTCGTTTCTCGACAAGTGGTATCAGAGCTTAGGCTAAACAGAGATCCTAGTTACAGAGATTCGAGGGCAAGATTCAATAAACAAGCAAGGAGAATTCTTATCTGGTGCGGAGAAGAAGACTCAGCTCGTTGGTGATTGAAGCTTGAAGACTACGGCGTGTTACAGCAACCTGCAAACAAAGGAAAATAAGTTTACAGGTTATAAGAAAGATGGAAGCAATTTCAAAGAAATTTGAAGTGGAAAAATTCGATGGCAAAGGTGATTTTGGTCTATGGAAATATAAGATGCTGTGTCAGCTAGAGATCTTTGGTTTGGGGTCTGTTCTTAAGGAGAAAACTCCTTCTACGGATGATGAAGGTGAAGAACAGAAAGATGAAAAACCTGATCCTAAGGAGCAAGACCGGGAATTGCGTGTAAAGAATCTGATCAGTTTGTGTCTATCTGACCTTATTCTACGCAAGGTTATGCAAGAGCCTACAGCACTGGCTATGTGGAAGGCTCTAGAAGCTGAGTATCAGACCAAGACATTACCCAATCGAATCTACATGAAGCAGAGATATGCAGGTTTTAGAATGGAAGAGCACAAGTCCATTGAGGAAAATATGGATGTGTTTCTGAAACTTGTGGCTGATCTAGCAAGTCTGGATATCAAGATCAGTGAAGAAGATCAAGCAATTCAGATCTTAACCAGCTTGCCCAAGCAATACGAGTCTCTCGTTGATGCATTAAAATACGGCAGCGGCAAAGAGATTTTAACGGTTCGTGATGTTACAAGCTCAGCTTATTCTAAGGAAGTAGAATTAAGAGAGAAGGGACTTCTCAACAAGTCCAAAGGTAACTCGGAGGGGTTGTTTGCTGGCGACAACAGAGGCAGAGGGGAGAAGAAGAGCGATAAAACTTGGAGAGCTAGATCTAAAAGCAATAACAGATCAAAATCAAGACCTAAGTTCTCTAAAGAATGTTGGACGTGTGGCAAGGAAGGACATTTTAAAAAGCAGTGTCCAGAAAGAAAGAAGCCATCAAATTCGGTCAACATAGCAGAAGAGAAGGAGGAACCATTGGTATTAGTGGCTAGCCAGCAAGCTACTAAGGACGAGTGGGTACTTGATTCTGGCTGTACATTTCATATCACCCCAAATAAAGATGTCTTATTTGATCTTGAAGACATAGAAGGAGGAAAGGTTTTGATGGGAAATAACACTATCAGCGAGATTAAAGGGATCGGGAAAATCAGGATCATGAATGATGATGGATCAAGCGTGATTCTCACTGATGTTCGTTACATGCCTACAATGGGCAGAAACCTTATCTCCTACGGTTTATTGGAGAAGATGGGATGCAGATACGAAGGCAAAGACTTCATGGTGCAGTTTTACAAAGGAGATAAGAAGGTTATTTCTGGAAAATACTGTGATGGTCTGTACTACTTACAAGGGACAGTATTGGATGGTGAAGCTGCAGTCGCAAGGCCTGATATCGATTTGACTAAAAGGTGGCACTCTAGGCTTGGACATATGAGTCTAAAGGGCATGAATATTTTAGTCAAAGACGGATATTTAAACGCAAAGGATGTGAAGACGTTAGAGTTTTGCGAGAATTGCGTTTTGGGTAAAGCACACAAGCTAAGCTTTCCAAAAGGCAAGCACACGTCTAAGGAAGTCCTAGAGTACATCCATTCAGATTTATGGGGTTCACCTTCGGTGGTAGAGAGTCTCGGAGGATGTTTCTACTTTGTTACATTCATTGATGATTTTTCTAGGAAAGTTTGGATCTATTTCCTAAAATCAAAAAATGAAGTGTTTCAAAACTTCAAGGAATGGAAAACATGCGTGGAAACTGAGACAGGAAAGAAGGTGAAGTGTCTTAGGACGGATAACGGATTAGAGTTCTGCAATACACAGATGGACACATTGTGTAAAGAAGCAGGGATTAAAAGACACAGAACATGCGTCTATACTCCACAGCAAAACGGAGTATCAGAACGCATGAACCGTACGATTATGGAGAAGGTGAGATGTATGTTGACAGAGGCAGGCTTAGAGCAAAAGTTCTGGGCAGAAGCGGCTTCTACAGCTGTCTACTTAATCAATCGATCTCCCAGTACAGCTATTAACTTCAAACTACCGGCAGAGGTGTGGTCTGGAACCAAAACAGACTTAAATCACCTAAGGAAGTTCGGGTGTACAGCTTATGTTCACGTGACTCAAGCCAAAACCAGTCCAAGGGCGATGAAAGGAGTTTTCATGGGATATCCAGACGGGACTAAAGGTTATCGAGTTTGGTTACCAGAAGAACTAAGATGTACAGTGAGCAGAAACGTGATTTTCAATGAGGAAGAGATGTTTAAAGACATTAAAGGAGTCAGCGAGAAGAAGAGGAAAACAAAAAAGGTAACGTTCAATCCTGTGCTGATTCAAGGACCTTCAAACACAACTACAGACACTGAAACAGAGGATACAGTTCAAGGTGGAGTTTCTCCAGCATCAGAAAACTCGGAACCTGAATCTTCAAGCTCAGAAAGTGAAGAAGTTGTGGGAACTCAACAGGAAAATCTAGACAACTACATTCTTGCTAGAGATAGAATCAGGAGAGAAGTAAAGAAACCTTCTAGGTTTGATGATTCAGATTGCGTGGCTTATGCTCTAGCTACAGCAGAAGAAATAAATAAGGATGAGCCGAAATCCTATTTGGAAGCAAGAAGGAGTAAGAGCTGGAAGTTATGGAACGAGGGAATGCAAGAAGAGATGGATTCGTTGGAGAAAAATCAGACTTGGAAACTGGTTGAGAAACCAGAGAAAAAGAAGATTATTGGCAGCAAGTGGGTTTTCAAGCTGAAAGAAGGCATTCCTGGAGTAGAGAAGCCGAGATACAAAGCTAGATTAGTAGCTAAAGGGTTTTCACAAGTTGAAGGGATCGACTACACAGAGGTGTTTGCACCAGTGGTGAAACACGTGTCGATTAGAATTATGCTGTCACTTGTTGCAAATTATGATCTTGATTTGGAACAACTAGACGTGAAAACGGCTTTCCTGTACGGAACGTTAGACGAAGAGATTTATATGGCACAGCCAGAAGGTTTCGTTGAGGAGGGAAAAGAAGATCAAGTTTGTCTCCTGTTGAAATCCCTTTACGGATTAAAACAGTCACCAAGACAGTGGAATAGGAGATTTGATAGCTTCATGAAACAACAAGGCTTCGAAAGAAGTGCATATGATCCTTGTGTCTACATGAAAGGTTCAGACTCATCTCATATGGTTTATCTCTTGATCTATGTTGATGACATGCTCATAGCATCTAAGGATTCTAAAGAAATTAAAAGAATCAAAGATAGCTTGAAGAGAGAGTTTGAGATGAAGGACCTTGGAGCAGCTTCAAGAATACTTGGAATGGATATTATTAGAGACAGGAAGAAAGGAACTCTAAAACTATCACAAGGGAAGTATCTACAGAAGGTGCTGGAAACTTTTAACATGGCAGAGAGCAAAGCTGTGGTTACTCCTATCGGACCACAATTCAAGCTTAAAAGTTTGACACAAAAAGAAGAGCACGAGGAAGCAAGGTTCATGAATGTGATTCCATACGCATCAGCCGTTGGAAGTTTAATGTATGCAATGGTGGGATCTAGACCAGGCTTATGTTTCGCAGTGGGCTTAATCAGCCGTTATATGAGCAAGCCAGGAAGAATACACTGGGAAGCTGTTAAGTGGGTGATGAGATATCTTAAAGGAGCTCTAGATTCAGATCTATTGTTTACTAAAGGAGAAGATTTCAAAGTACGAGGATTCTGTGACGCAGACTACGCAACCGATTTGGACAGAAGAAGATCCGTGACAGGATATGTGTTTCAAGTCGGAGGCAACACAATAAGCTGGAGATCAGGTCTCCAACATATTGTCGCACTATCAACGACAGAATCAGAATACATGGCATTAGCCGAAGCTTTTAAAGAAGCATTATGGCTTAAGGGGTTTGTTAGTGAATTGGGATTCAAGCAAGATGATGTGAGAGTGTTTTCAGATTCACAGAGTGCTATACACTTAGCTAAGAATGGAGGATTCCATGAAAGGACTAAGCATATAGATACTAGACTACACTTTATGAGAGACGTAATTGAGGCTGGCGATGTTACGGTTCACAAGATTCACACATCTATCAACCCTGCAGATTTTCTAACTAAGTGTGTACCTGGACAGAAGTTCGAGACATGCTTGGAGATCCTCAAGGTTCTGCCTTAGAAGGTCTCGTGTGGCTGCAGGTGACAATGCTGTCGAGTTGATCACCTCGCGGAAAAGCCACAAAAGAAAATATCAGTTTCAGGAAAAGTAAACTGATGGTTCGACAGGGTTATTAAAAAAGCTCAGGAAGAAGATGAATTTGAGTGTAGAAGATTACCTTTGAAGAATGATGGGTGTAGACAGAAGCTGTCTATGAAAAGAATCTGCAAAAATTATTCAGGAAATACTAGTCAAAGAATCTTTTATGCAGAGGTTAAACTTCAAACAGAAGCTGGGAAAAATCATTATAAAGAGAAGAATCAGAAGCTCTACCTGAAGACGTGGGGTTGTGGCAAGGAAACGTCTGCAACACAGTTGTGAACGAAAAAAAAAAAATTATTAATTCACAAGTTCAAAGCTCTTGGAAAAATTGAAAAAACAATTCAATTTGATTACCTTACGGAAGTAACGATGGTGAAGAGACGTCAACACCATGAGCTGTAACATTAAACAAGGAGATATGTTTAATTATTCAGAAAAAAAAAAAAAAAAAAAAAAAAAAAAAAAAAAAAAAAAAAAACTTCCATTACAGGGTGAGCTTAAGACACGTTCTTAAGGAAGCAAAAGAAGTCAAAAACAAAAGGAGTTACCTTTGGATTTTGACAATTCTGGTTTGATCTCGTACATGTCGTGAGGTAAGCAAAAGGAATTTTGCTACCGGAGAGTCACGAAAGTCAAAGGATGTGGCCAGATTCATCGAAGGGGCAATCTGGAAGAAATTGAAATCAAAAGGTTAGGGTTTATTCAAATGTCTAAGGAAACAGACAGAAGAAGAACGAACAGAACCTGGGATTTCAATGGCAGAGGCGGTGAGAGCAATCGCCGGTGAAGACGAGCGGCGATGAAGTCAGGATATTGTCTTGGTCACGGGGAATCGAAGGAGAGAGAGATTACAGCAAGGGCGAGGAGCAAGGATCGGAGAGAAGCATGCATCTCCGGTGACGACGGCGTCAAGGAACAGACGATCGTCGGAGAAGACGAAGCGGTGAGCTCGTCGAAGCTTCTGGTCGCCAAAGGAGAAAGAGAGAGAGACGGAGAAGTCGATAGTGAGGCCAAAGAGTCAAGGTGGAGAATGTGAGGCTTGTGTCTCTTGGGCCATCTGGTGGGCTGCTTATGGGCTTCGGTTTTAGACCTGAAACAAGACATAAAGAATATGGGTTAAGTCTAAGTATTCCTTATAGCTTTAGGATATATGTTATTCCTTATACAACAAGGATTAACATGATTAGGTCTAGTATAAATAGAGGTCTCTACTCAAAGTTGTAAGACACAGAAACATAAAACTCTCTAAAGCATAGAACACGCAACTAGTGCGAAGCTTGTAACGTTTTCGATTCATAGTGATATAGAGTTTGTCTCCGGTTTGGAGAGGACTCGCCCAACATATTGTTGTGTCGATTTACTTGTTACAAGAAACAGCCAAGGTCGTTTCTCTACACAAGCAGGACCAGAGGGATGCTCTTTTGGAATTCATAGCCGAGTTTCCAACTGGTGAGAGTTACACATGGAATAAGAGCAGTGATTGCTGTTTTTGGGAAGGTGTCACATGCAATCCTAGATCTGGACAGGTGATATCACTCGACCTTTCTTACACTCTTCTCAACAGCTCTTTAAAAACTAATAATAGTCTCTTTAGACTCCGATCTCTTCGTCACCTAAACCTCATGGATTGTAATCTTCAAGGAGAGATTCCTTCTTCACTAGGAAACCTTTCTCGTCTCGTTGAACTTGATCTTTGGGATAATCATTTGGTAGGTGAAGTTCCGGTTTCCATAGGAAATTTAAATGAGCTAAGGGTTTTGTCCCTTGGTGGCAACAAGTTAAGTGGCAATTTTCCTATTATTTTTGCCAATTTAACGAAGCTTTCCTTTTTTGGCCTCAACTTTAATAACTTCACATCCACGCTTCCAGTAAACATGAGTGAATTCATCAATTTGGAGTATTTCAATATCAATGAAAACTCATTTTTTGGACCTTTTCCTAAGTCCTTGTTCTTGAATCCTTTGTTAGAGTCTGTTGATTTGGGACGAAATCAGTTCACAGGACCTTTTGAATTTCCAAATACATCTTCACTATCATCTAAGCTTCAGTTTCTAAACCTTGCCAATAATAGATTCGATGGCCCAATCCCGGAATCCATATCAAAATTTCTGCACCTCAGCCAAATATATCTTAACCACAATAATTTCAGCGGGTCAATCCCTAGATCTCTATCAAAGTTAGCCAACCTCACAGATTTGCATCTTTCCAACAACATGTTGAAAGGTCGAGTACCAGGTTTCTTATGGAGATTGATAGCTGTGACACTTTCTCACAATTATTTCAGCAGTTTTGCAAACCCTTCAAAAGACCCACTTATTCAAATGTTGGATTTGAGTTCAAATTCATTCCAAGGACCATTCCCCCATTGGATATGCAAGCTCAAAAAGCTAAGCTTATTAGATTTGTCTAACAATCTCTTCAACGGGTCGATTCCTCCGTGCTTAAGGAATTCTACTGTTTCTCTTATAGACCTTATTCTTCGTAACAACAGTTTCAGTGGAATTATTCCAGATATATTTGCCGATGCTACCGAGTTACAATCATTCGATGTTAGTCGCAACCATCTAGAGGGAAGTTTTCCAAAGTCCTTGATCATTTGCAAAGCTTTGCAAATTGTGAATGTGGAAAACAACAAAATCAAAGACGAGTTTCCGTTTTGGTTGGGATCTTTGCCATCACTAAATGTTCTCATCCTCAGATCAAACGAGTTCTATGGGCCGTTGTATCATCGCCACATGTCCATTGGGTTTCAGAGTTTAAAGGTTATTGATGTTTCGCACAACGAATTCACTGGAACTCTCCCATCTCACTATTTTTCCAACTGGCGTGAAATGACCACATCAAGCGAAGAAATAGACCAGTACTATTTTGCCAGCATTGGTTATACAACACCTTGGAACACTTATCATACTATTTATTATGAATCTGTTTATCACTCGATGGAAATGGTGAATAAAGGAGTTGAAATGAATTTTGAGCGGATCCTAAAAGACTTCAGAGCCATTAATTTTTCTGGAAATAGAATTTCTGGCGAAATTCCTGAATCCATTAGCTGCTTAAAGAAACTACGACTTCTCAATTTGTCAAACAACAATTTCAGAAATGATATCCCACGATGCATGTCAAATTTGAAAAATCTTGAGACATTGGACCTCTCTAGTAATAACTTGTCAGGTCAAATACCTCAAGATCTTGGTAACCTCTCATTTCTATCATACATGAACTTCTCCCATAACCTTCTCGAAGGTCCAGTTCCACGAGGCACACAATTCCAAAGGCAAACATGCTCTTCGTTCCTGGACAATCCTGGACTCTTCGGGCTCGAAGAAATATGTCAACAAACCCATGTCCCCAATCCTACCTCCCATCAATCTGAGGAACTGTCAGAGGCAGAGGAACAAGTGTTCAACTGGATTGCAGCTGCAATAGCCTATGGACCTGGTTTATTATGTGGATTGGTTATGGGGCATATCTTCACTTCACACAATCAATAATGGTTCACAAAAAATTTTGGTCCAAGAAAACTCAAAGTCACCCACTTGCAATAAGCATTTCTAAGGAATATATTGTCCAATGTATTTTTTTTGTATTTGTGCTGAAATTTGTAGGCGTGTCCTCCAAAGAGTAGTTTGAGTTTGTTTGTAATTTTCTATTTAATGTTTGTGACACTATTTAGTGATATTCAAAATATGTATCTTTTGAAAATGTAATACGGGAACTTCCTCCGGGTCATATCTTAAATTTGCGGTAGCCTAGTGAAAAGTCTTCCCTTCTCTTATACACAGATATCACCATCCACTCGTGTTTCACTTGTATTAAACCGTAATGGTTTATATGTATAATTAGTAGTGCGGGGCTTTCATTTCCAATCTCACAAGAGAGTGCTATAAAATACAGCTCCTCTGATTCTGACAGGAGTTTGAAGGAGCAATTTTCCGCCACTGATACAAATAGTGATGATACACATTAACTTCTAGGGTCGCTCACGTCAACTTACCGACATATAAGTTCGTGACATTTGTAAATACAATGGAGTTGCCGACAGTAAAAAATAAATAAAGCAAACTTTGTATTTATGAAATGACGCAATATTGTGGGTATATAAATATATCTACTAAGGTTTCAGGCAGACGCGTGATGAAAGAATAAATGTGTTACAACTTAGCAACTGTGATCATTTGATGTCACTAATAGAACTCGAATATCGTATATTATTTTACATTTTCCCCGTAAAAGGTAAAGGGTTTGCATGAAACTATAATATGGAGGTGTTCTAGTAGACTCCAATAATATGTTTATTTGATTTTGTTTTTATTATTCATATAGCCAACGATAAAATCAAATGAAAAGAAAAAAACATTAAATTATTCGTTGAGATATATTGTGGAGAGGATCGAATTGAGTTTATGGTCCAATTAATCGACTAGAAGGAAGAGACTTAGAGTGCAACTGGAATACATTTTTTAGAATAATTTTTTTTGAATAATTAACTCATGTATATTCTAAAAATTATCACCAATTACAATTAAAAATAGAACGAATATTCCATTTCATTTCATAATTTTCTTTGACAACAAATAAATAATAAAAAATTTATACTATATGATCGAAGTCAATTCGGGAATCCAAATTGGAATCGAAGTGCCAACATAGTACATAGCTAAAGGAGAGTTTCAAGCACTTTATGCAAGTTTGTCATATACCATTTCATAATATTCTATATTATTCTTAAAAAAAATAACTTTCATTTGAAAAATTATAAACCAAAAACGTTTTGAAATAAATAAAATGCTGTTTCAATTCTATTAAATTTCATAATAATTTATACCATTTCATATTCTTTTTATTTGTCACGGGCTAAACCCTTAAAAAAGTAAAATGAAACCGACAAGTTGACGCAAGACTTGCCAAGTGACAGACCCACTAAAGACTAGAGTTTCTCATGCAATCCTTCTTCTTACAAAGAACCAAAAACTTTGATTAAAATAAAGATGAAGACTTGGCCAATCAACGACGACTTGACGCAAGACTAACCAAGTCACACTAGGTTATAACTTCCTTCTATAAGAGAATTAGAGAACCAGTGAAGCATACAACAGCATAACTCATTGCTTTTACAACACAAACTCAAAAAGAGACATGATGATTCGAAACCATTGTTATTGCTTTTCTAGTATTATTACCATCTTTGTCTCCATTGCAATCCACAGTCTTGCTTCTCCTACGCTCAACTTTTGCCGCCACGACCAGAGGGATGCTCTTTTGGAATTCATGCATGAGTTTCCTACTACCAAGTCTTTTCCAAGTTCGTGGAACAAAAGCAGCGATTGTTGTTTTTGGGACGGAGTCGAGTGCGATAATAGATCTGGCCAGGTTATATCACTCCACCTTTCTGGTAAATCTCTTAACGGCTCTATGAAAACAAACAGTAACCTTTTTAAACTCCACTATCTTCGTGATTTAAGCCTTATGAATTGCAATCTCCAAGGAGAGATTCCTTCTTCACTAGGAAACCTTTCTCGTCTCACTCAAGTTGACCTTTCTTTTAATCAATTGGTAGGTGAGATTCCGATTGAAATCGGCAATCTAAACCAACTAAGATATCTTAAGCTTGGGTATAATGATCTCACAGGAGAAATTCCTTCTGCACTAGGAAACCTTTCTCTTCTATTAAGTCTTGAACTTCAGCATAATCATCTGGTGGGTGAAATTCCAACTTCCATCGGAAACCTCAAGGAACTAAGATTGATTTGGCTGAGCTATAACAAGTTATGTGGTAATATTCCGATTTCAGTCACTAATTTAACGAAGCTTTCCTATTTTGTCATCGGCTCTAATAACTTCACTTCCACGCTTCCATCAAACATGAGTGGTTTCCACAACTTGGAGATGTTTGATATTAGTGAAAACTCGTTTCACGGGCCTTTCCCTAATTCTTTGTTCTCGATTCCCTCGCTGCAATCGGTAGATTTGGGAAAAAACCATTTCACGGGACCTATACAGTTTGTGAAGAATACATCTTCGTTATCATCTGAGCTTCGTTATCTAGACCTTTCTCATAACACATTCAATGGCCTGATCCCGGAATCCATGTCTAAATTTCTCGACCTTGAAGAGTTACGTCTTAGCCACAATAATTTCAGTGGGGCAATCCCTTGTTCTATATGGAGATTGAGGTGGCAGGTGTTTATGGATCTAAGCTCGAATTATTTCCGAGGATCATTTCCCCTTTGGATCTGCAAGCTTAAAGGGTTATCCTATTTAGATTTGTCCAAAAATTTCTTCAGCGGCTCGATTCCTCAATGTTTAAGCAACCTTAATGGTTCTTTAACAGAGCTATTTCTGGAGAACAACAAATTCAATGGAACTCTTCCAAATATATTTGTCAATGCTACCAAGTTCGAATCATTGGACGTTAGTCACAACAATCTAGAAGGGAAGTTTCCAAAGTCATTGCTCAATTGCAAATCTCTGCGATTTGTGAACGTGGAAGGCAACATAATCAAGGACAAGTTTCCATCGTTATTGGGATCTCTACCATCATTACAAGTTCTCATCCTCAGATCTAACGAGTTCTACGGGCCATTATTGTATCATGACCACATGTATATTGGGTTTCAGAGTTTGAGAGTCATTGATATATCAGACAATGACTTCACTGGAACTCTTCCACATTATTATTTTTTGAACTGGCGTGGAATGACCACGTCAACCGAAGAAAGTGAGGAGGAGGAGTACATGGTAAATTTTTCCAATGATCAATTTATGTATCAGTCCATGGAAATGGTGAATAAAGGAGTAGATATGAGGTTTGAGCGTATCAATCACGGCTTCAGAGCCATTGATTTTTCTGGAAACAAACTTAATGGCAAAATCCCTGAATCGATTGGCTTTTTGAAGGAATTGCGTCTTCTCAACTTGTCATGGAATGCATTCACAAGCCATATCCCACGATACTTGGCAAATTTGACAAACCTCGAAACGCTAGACCTCTCTAGAAATAAGTTATCAGGTCAAATACCTCAAGATCTTGGTCAACTCTCCTTTCTGGCATACATGAACTTCTCTTATAACCTTCTTCAAGGTCCAGTTCCACAAGGCACACAGTTCCAAAGGCAAAAATGCTCTTCCTTCGTGGACAATCCTGGACTCTTCGGACTTGAAGAAATATGTCAAGTAAGCCATGTCCCCAATCCTGCATCACATCAATCTGAGGAATTGTTAGAGGCAGAGGAAAAAATGTTCAGCTGGATTGCAGCTGGAATAGCCTTTGGACCTGGTTTGTTCTGTGGATTGGTTATGGGACATATCTTCACTTCACACAATCAAGAATGGTTTACAGAAAAGTTTGGTCCAAGAAAAATGAGAGTCGTCACAAGTGCTCGTTAAGTCCATCTCTTGTAGTCTCTCTAATAAGCATTTCTAAGACTCATGTAGTCCAACATCTTCTTCGTATTTGTACTGAATTCTTTAGGTGTGTGTCCTTCAAAAGACTTCTTCAGTTGTTTGTGTTTGTTTGTAATTTTCTCTGTAATAGTTTTGTAATAAACATGTTGGTGGTATTTAATGTATCTTGGCTTGAAAATGTACACGTGAATTTCCTCCTACTCAAATCTTCAAACTTTTAGGGTCACAAGTTAGTTACTCGTACAATTTTATTTCTAAAAGACAGAGTGAGATTCCGACATTCGAAACACAAGTCAACTTGAATTTTCTGTAACATTCATACTCTGACCTCTGCAACAAGAACATTCCAATCAATTTTTTTTCATAGGAATTGTGTTTACATAGCCCAATAAAACTTCTTTTTCTTAAATACAGAACTTACTCTGTCCTACTGTGTTTCACTGGATTTCTCTTTTTTTTTTTTCACACTTTACCCTACACTAAGAAGGTTGCTTACCCCACACGTCAGTCATGGGCCATAACGATTTATTTCTTAAAAAAAGCAATGGAGAGATGCGGACATTTGAAAGATAATTCAGTTTTATTGTAACGACCCGGTTCTCTAAATGTTGGTTTTGTATTGATTTTAATTGAATCAGACCATTGGTAAACCAAAGCATTATATATATCATATTTCTTAACCTAGCAATCAAAAGAAAATGGAAAGGAGAGTGCATCGAGAACCGCCTCCATTAATCTCCATCACGTCTTCTCCCTCTTCATCACGTCTTCAAGTACACACTCCTATTGTCCTTTCCTTCACGCCAGAGAAAGGAGTTCCTTGCGCCGTCATCCTAGATCGATTCAGGAGACTTTAGCCTTTGAACCAAGGCTCTTTGGATAGATCTCATTTCCAGGAATCTGTAGCAGCAAACGGAATCGAGATCGGAGTTGTACAACAAAAGTTATTGACGTTGCTTCCTGGCCAAGAATAAACTTAAGCTGTTGTGGTGCAGAGACAGTTCCGACCAGTCCCAGCGTAAAGGCGAAACGGTCGACCAAAACAGAAGCTTTCAGTATGGAAATTTGTCAGTAAGTAGTTCACTCTTTTATCTATCATCTCCAAGAAGCGGATTGTCATTCCGAGTTATTTTCTGAAAGTTGTGTTTGTTCTCGCGAGAGGTATTGCTGCAGTCTTCGTATGCGACCAGCCTGCAGGTGAAGCCATTTTGGTTGATCAAATGGTGGCCGATCGGAGTAAACCCGGTGGCTACGGACAAGGGACATATAGGACTACATTCTTACCGGAGGGATTGAAAGTTTAACGGTCAGTTCTTGAGTTATTCGTCTGTTTTCTCGAGGGTTCAGGTCTACCCAAATCCTCACATTCGTCTATTTTCAGAAAGCTCCGGAGTTGTTATTTTAGAGCCAGAAAAGTCCATTCGGTGTTTCTCAGGTTTTTCTGAAGAACCCGTGGCAAAGGTGAGGGTCTTTTCCCGAGCTTCTCTTACACGGCTTAGGACCTCGAATAAGTATAATTTATTTCTAATGTGTTTCCGTTTGCGTGAAATTGAGTCTGTCATTGTTTTGCTTAGTTTTAGGTTCTTTGCTTAACCGGAACTAGGGTGTTAGATGATTCAACAATGTTTGTTCATTTGTAATTGATAATATATATATATATATATATATATATAGTATATTGGTGTGATTTGGTTGATAGCCGACTATGGATATTTCGGCTGGAGACAGTACATTGGGTGTGGTGTTTGCTGCGGCACAGCGTAGTCGACCTGTTGTGCCAAGGCGTGGAGGTCGATAAATCGTCTACGGGCGTGTGTTACCGAGCACATATTCGGTGGTGTTTTGGCCTGTTAGTGGGCAGCTTGTTTGATCTCTGGGTACTTTAGGTACCGTGTTTTGCAACGTGTTAGGATTAAATTATATTTATTCGGAGTGCTCTGTCCGGGTCCATGGACTTCGGGTTTAGTATCCCCATACCTCACTGGGTAACTCACCTGTTACTCACCCCTCATTTGCCCCCATGCAGGTGAGACTGACGAGTATATGATATTTGGATGGATTGGTGCTACTGGGCTTTATTTCGGATTTTTATTTGGGCTTAGGGTGAGTGGAGTCATGTATATGGGTTATTATGCTATGAGATATTGTTGGTGGCACGCTGTTCTCCAGATAGGAGGTGACGGGTGTCACATTTATATTTAAGGGAAACCCGTATACATGAAAATTGCGCAACTGCCGGGAACAAAACAAAATTTACACAACTTGAGAGAGACGGAAACAACCTGAAAACATGAAAGCTTGTAGTAAGGTTTATCTGTCAAACTAATCCGGGAAGATGTTTACATAACATCTCCAATTTTCTGTAATTTTTTTCTCTGTCACAGAGCACATCACGCACTCTCCATGTGTACCAAACACCAACCTCGGGAGCCTTTAGTCATAGTAGATCCAGTAGGGATGTTTGTGAACCATTGGGCTTTGAGGTTCCACCTCTACCTCTTCCCCTTCCTCTTCCCATTGCTGTCGAAGGCGGTGGCGCAAGTTTCATTGCAGGCTGCCCGGTTTTGCTTGAACTGAATATAGAGCTGATGTCTGCTGGCTTTTGGTTATTGTTAGAACCGCTGGAGAAAGATGACACTCCTTTGCCCTGTCTTTGCTGGGGTGGTTGCAGCGAAGACAATGAGGCATTGCTGAATGCCCAGTTGTCATTGTTAGCTATCTTTGCAGATCAGATACCAAGTCAGACGGTATAGAAGAGAAAGATTCATTTGTTATATAGTTCAACGTGTTCAGGTACTGCAAGAAATTTCAAGATAGCCATCATCAACAGTGGGAATTCTAAAGAAACATTTCAACTATACAGACTTATATCATGAGACACAACATATCAGAAAGCTTATATCTGAAATCAGAAATAGCGAGCTCAGGTTTCAGAGTTACCATTTTGACATTGTTATTGCAGTCTAACAACGGTTTCCGAGCAACTAAATGGTAGGCAAGGCATCCAAAACTAAAAATGTCCGAGGAAGCTCCAGCCGAAGGACTTTTGCTGCACACCAGTTCCGGTGCAGTGTAATTTAGGGATGGCTGGACTGGCAGCATTGAATCCTCAACGTCATATTCCTGCACGTTCCATATCAAAAGACAACAGTCATCATCATACATAGGAAGTCATCTAACGTATACAGTTAAACTCACAGAATAGTGGAATGACTGTATGTTATCCAAATTCCCAGCCTGTGCTGCTGAAATAGCAAAGCCGAACCCGGCAAGCTTCCAGGAACCAGCTGTAGTAATAAGAACATTCTGCATGGATGTTACAACTCCACATGTTAACTAAACATAAACATACCTGGGGAGATATAGCTCGATGGATGAGATGGGTAGCTGCTGCAATCGCCTATGGATAAACGTATTTGGTGGTATTCAATCAACATTTTGATTTGAAAATTATACGGGAACTTCTTCCGAATCAAATCTTAAACTTGCGCTTGAAAAGTCTTCCTTCTCTTGTATACAATTAACTATCCACGCGTATTACGACCTGTTTCTTTTCACACTTCCCCAACACCCTTGCTTCTCCCACACGTCAATCATATATGGACCTGCGTATTCTGTGGATTGGTTCTGTGACATTTCTTCAAAAATTATCAAATCTAAGTCTAAGCCCAAACCTATTTTATCTAAAAACCTAAGCCAATTATGTAATTTAAACCTCTCCCTTATAATATTACTCACGCTTTTCCATTCTTTCTAATATTTTCATTTTTATATGTGTAAATATATAGTCAGTGCATAATTTTGGCATGGCTAATTATCTGACCGATGTAATAGTTTTATTTCAAAATCACATGGTTACAAATTAAACTATAAGCAAAATTTTGGTGAACATTGATAGTCCATAGGGTCTATGTGACTATGTGGAAAGTGGCACAATTCATTCGGTTGTATCTGGTTTAGTAACTCTAGACTATAGGTAGAGTATATAATGGATTCATTGCTCATAACTCCTCGAAACAAGTGTTTTGGGTTTAACAAAACATATACATGAATCTTTAGAATGGGTTTTTGAGGACTTGATGAAATCTTTAATATATGCATGAATCTTTAGAATGGGTTTTCAGTGAATTTAGAAAAAGAAAAAAAAAGAGGTACAGAACTTAAATAAAACGTCAAGTGATATTTGGGTTGATGGAGAAAGAGACGAGAGCATTTTTCATTGACGAAGACTTGGCCAATCAACGACGAGTTGACGCAAGACTAACCAAGTCACACTAGGTTATAACTTCCTTCTATAAGAGAATTAGAGAACCAGTGAAGCATACAACAGCATAACTCATTACTTTAACAACATCAAACTCAAAAACAGAGATGATGACTCGAAACCATTGTTATTGTTTTTCTAGTATTATTACCATCTATTTCTCATTCCTAATCCACAGTACTCTTGCTTCTCCTAGGCTCCACTTTTGCCGCCACGACCAGAGGGATGCTCTGTTGGAATTCATGCATGAGTTTCCTGTTGATAAGTCTTTTCCAAGTTCGTGGAACAAAAGCAGCGATTGCTGTTTTTGGGAGGGAGTCGAGTGCCATAATAAATCTGGCCAGGTTATATCACTCGTCCTTTCTGGTAAATATCTTAACGGCTCTATGAAACCAAACAGTAGCCTCTTCAAACTCCAATATCTTCGTGATTTAATCCTTATTGATTGCAATCTCCAAGGAGAGATTCCTTCTTCACTAGGAAACCTTTCTCGTCTCACTCATGTTGACCTTTATGGTAATCAATTGGTAGGTGAGATTCCGATTTCAATCGGCAATCTAAACCAACTAAGATATCTTACGTTTGGGTATAATGGTCTCACAGGAGAAATTCCTTCATCACTAGGAAACCTTTCTCGTCTATTAAATCTTGAACTTAGGTATAATCATTTGGAAGGTGAAATTCCAACTTCCATCGGAAACCTCAAGGAACTAAGATGGTTTCGGCTTGAATATAACAAGTTATGTGGTAACATTCCTATTTCAGTCACCAATTTAACGAATCTTTCCTCTTTTATCATCCACTCTAATAACTTCACTTCCACACTTCCATCTAACATGAGTGGATTCCACAACTTGGAGACGTTTGATATTGGTGAAAACTCGTTTCATGGGCCTTTCCCTAATTCTTTGTTCTCGATTCCCTCGTTGCAATGTGTTGATTTGGGAAAAAACCATTTCACGGGATCTATACAGTTTGTGAAGAATACATCTTCATTATCATCTGAGCTTCGTTCTCTAGACCTTTCTCATAACACATTCAGTGGCCTGATCCCGGAATCCATATCTAAATTTCTCGACCTTGATGATTTACGTCTTAGCCACAATAATTTCAGTGGGGCAATCCCTTGTTCTATATCAAAGTTAATCAACCTGTCTTCTCTTGGTCTTTCCAATAACAATTTGGAAGGTAAATTACCAAGTTGCCTATGGAGATTGAGGTGGCTGGAGTTTATGGATCTAAGCTCGAATTATTTCCGAGGATCATTTCCCCATTGGATCTGCAAGCTTAAAGGGTTAAGGAATTTAGATTTGTCCAACAATCTCTTCAACGGCTCCATTCCTCCATGTTTAAGGAACTCCATTGATTCTCTTGAATACCTTATTTTGCATAACAACAGTTTCAGTGGAATTCTTCCAGATATATTTGCCACTGCTACAGAGTTGCTTATCATCGACGTTGGTCATAACCATCTGGAGGGAAATCTTCCAAAATCCTTGATTCATTGCGAAGGTCTGCAGGTTGTGAATGTGGAATATAACAGAATCAAGGATAAGTTTCCATCTTGGTTGGGATCTCTACAATCACTAAATGTTCTCAGCCTCAGATCAAACAAGTTTTACGGGCCGTTGTATCAGCGGAATGTGTCGATTGGGTTTCAGAGTATATGCTTCATTGATCTTTCACATAACGACTTAAGTGGAACTCTTCCACCTTCCTATTTTTCCAACTGGCTTGGAATTACCAAAATTTACGACTTCCGCAAAAAGACCACAAGATATTACTACGAACTGAATGTCTTGACAATCCAAGCACAGATGGATATCGTGAATAAAGGAGTGGAAATGAGGTACGAGAAAATCCGAGAAGACTTCGGAGCCATCAATTTGGCTGGAAACAGACTTTACGGCAAAATCCCTGAATCTATTGGCCTCGTGAAGGAATTGCGTCTTCTCAACTTATCAGGCAACGCATTCACAAGTGATATTCCACAATCTTTGGCAAATTTGACAAATCTTGAGACGTTGGACCTCTCCAATAACAAGTTGTCTGGTCAAATCCCACAAGATCTTGGTAAGCTTTCATTTCTGTCATACATGAACTTCTCTCATAACCTTCTCAGTGGTCCAGTGCCACGTGGCACACAGTTTCAAAGCCAGAACTGTTCTTCATTCTCGGACAACCCTGGACTCTACGGTCTCGAAGAAATCTGTCCCCAAGCCCATGTCCCATATCCCCTCGAGGAATCGCCGGAGGCAGAGGAACATATGTTTAACTGGGTAGCAGCTGCAATAGCATATGGACCTGGTGTATTATGTGGCTTGGTGATCGGACATATCTTTGCTTCACACAATCAAGAGTGGTTCACAGAAAGGTTTGGTCGAAGACAACTCAGAACCACCAGTGCTCGTTAAGCCCATCTCTAGTAGCCTCTCTAATAAGCATTTCTAAGGCGTATGTTGTCCATTGTCATGAGTCTTGTTCGTGTTTTTACTCAATTTGCCATGTTTCTTCTCCAAACTACTCGTCTGTGTTTGTTTGTAATTTTCTATTAATGGTTTTGTAATGAAAGTCTTGTTAAAAAAGTACTTGAATTATTGATATATTATCAACTTTTAGGATCACATGTTTGTTACTAATGCAATTTTATTTCTAAAAGACAAGTGGAGAGACTGACTCCCACACTCAACTTTATATTTATGACGGATCTTGCAACTGCCAAAAACAAAAACCATTTGAAAGATGACTCAATTTTATATACATGAAAATAGCGTAGAAGCTGAATGACCAAAGAAGCAACGGTGAGAGCAAGAAACCAAACAGAACAAAATTTACACAATTTGAGAGAGACGGAAACAACCTGAAAACATGAAGCTGTAGTAAGGTTTATTTGTGAACAGAACTAATCCAAGAAGATGCTTACATCGCACACTCTCCATGTGTATAAGCTTCTCTTCACTGCACGACCAAACACCAACCTCGGGAGCCTTTAGTCATAATAAATCTAATAAAGATGTTTGTGAACCATTGGGCTTTGAGGTGCCACCTCTACCTCTTCCCATTGTTGTTGAAGGCGGTGGCGCGAGTTTCATTGCAGGTTGACCGGTTTTGCTTGAACTGAATATAGAGCTGATGTCTGCTGGCTTCTGGTTATTGTTAGAACCGCTGGAGAAAGATGACACTCCTTGGCCCTGTCTTTGCTGGGGTGGTTGCAGCGAAGACAAGGAGGCATTGCTGAATGCCCAGTTGTCATTGTTAGCTGTCTGGAATGGAGTGCCGCCTGTTAAATTGTTGCCAAAACCAGATGCGGTGCCATTGTTGAGACCAGTAGAAGCAACAGAAGTGCCGTTGTTGGGACGTGGAGGCCAATTAGCAAAAGGATCTAGTTCATCAAAACCCGGAGTAGATGATGTTCCTGTGTTTATCTGTGTCTCATCAGCTATAACTGGAGCAGTGAGGCTTGACGATTGTCTTGGAGGCCACTCAATGTCCACAGGAGAGCATGTGGTTGGCGCTGTTGACTTGTTTGGCAAAGGCTGTGACTGGTTTGAGGATTTGTTAAGCTGATCGTTTGTGACTTGATGAGAAGACGCATGATTTCTCACAGAAGAATCTTTACTCGGAGAACCCCAATCTTCATCCCAAGCTGGACTGCTCTTTGCTGCAGAAGCAACCTTCTCAGGCGTTTGGTTCGACGACTGAAACTGGACTCCATTGGCAGCAGAATGAGATTTCGCCTCTGGGATTCCAGAATCATTCACTGTAACTCCTCTCTTTTCCTCTATTTTTCTGTTGCAAGAAACACAAGCAGAGATCATAGTAAGACAACAACACTATGCAGTTGTAAGGAAATGAAAACACTATTCCTAAAGTACTGGATACCTGAGAATATCTTTGACAAATAGCATATACTTGGCGAACTGCTGTACGTTAAGTTGTTGGGCAGTGAGAAGCGGCATTATCAGGGTAAGCACGTGTTCCGCTGTGAATTCAACTCCATACTACAGAACAATGACAGAGAAAGAGTGATGCTACCGCATATAAAGAGGAGGGAAGTCAAGAGGTTCAAAATTTGAAATATGAAGGTGAAGTTTGAGCATTTTTCCTACCTGTTTGAGAATTGCATTTGCGATGGCAAGGGTACACATAAGGGTAGGCGCAGAGCGATCAACAGCAGTACAACGCTGAATTGTTTGCAGAATTTCAATAACAGCAGGTTTATCAAGCGTTTGAACCAGCTCTGCTAAGCAGAGCAAAGCATTTACTCTGACCTGAACACCAAGTATATTCAAATCAAAATTTTCATAAAACAATGGAATCTGTAAATCCGCTTTCTCTTTCTTATACAGCTATTGATAATATTAAAAGTAAAACCAGGCTTAGGTAATCAAACAAGTCATAACATACCGCAGCAACTGTTGTTTTGAGAGCCAAGCCATGTACCCGAGGCAAAATTGCTTCCTTCACAACCTGCAAAACAAGATGGAAAAAGAAAAGTATTAACTAAAAGAACTTATCTAGTGTTGAATGACAATACTCTGCC
This sequence comes from Brassica rapa, assembly GCF_000309985.2. Taxonomy (NCBI): domain Eukaryota; kingdom Viridiplantae; phylum Streptophyta; class Magnoliopsida; order Brassicales; family Brassicaceae; genus Brassica; species Brassica rapa. The sequence goes on from NC_024801.2 coordinate 25,318,741, forward strand.
CAACTCGACCACAGAGACTAAATGTGTGCGACACTACTGCTGTGCAGGCCACAAGTCAAAATTAGTTTTACCCTTTTGGATAAAAAATTTCTTTTAGTTAAACATAAGAACAAAGCATTAAGTATCACCTGACCATCGAGTTGCTTAGCGACAGAGGTGGATCTTTTAAGAACTTCCTCCTGTATGCGGACATCATTATCATTGTAGGCTCGGAGAAGCAAAGGGAGGACATGCGATACAAGATGCTCGCTATCAGTCTGAAACGTTGAACAAAAATATATGCCAAGTAAGGATCTCACCCTGTAGCAATATAAAATAAGGGATAGTGATTTCAATGCATATATACAAATGGTATTCAAAAACAAAGAGCAGCGAGTCGAACTTCAATATGAAAGTTTTCAACCAGACTACCATAGATAAAACACAAGTCAGAAATAGATATCAAAAAGGATGTGTCTGACTAGAAAAACTGAAGCTAGTAATGTTTATGACAGAACAAAAGACTATATAGAGATTATGTGCTGCGTTTACCAGTGCAAGTCATCTATTATGGAGAACCATACTTAACACAAAAATCCTTCATCCAATCAAAAGAACTTAAGGAGAAATAAACATGTGCAGGGTAAGAAAAACATAATGCAGTGATGCATACACATTGATCAACTTCACCTTGTTAGTAATAAGCTCTGCATGCTTTACAAGCAAGAGTAATGTATCTCCGGAAGCCGTACTCAGAACAGGAACAAGAGCTGGTAGTGTTATCAACTCAAAGTCATTCCTATCCTGCAAATGTCATTTTCAGATTGCAACAATTAAGCATTTAGTGAAATGCCAATATTGACTCTATTGATCAAAGACCATCGCTAAAAAGTCCAAAAAAATTGTGCAAAATGACAGGCTGAGAAATAACTATTTAACAAAAAATACCATTTATATATTACAAGTAAAAACAATTGAGGGAGAACCTTTGATCGTATACAATACAAGTATGTGAGAAGGAAAACTCGTTCTATCTAGAAACCAATGGCACCTATAAATCACAACAATCTAGTGAAGAAACCTATGGGACTCTGATTCACCGAATTTGAAATTACCTGAGACTGTGCTATAGTTAGAACCATTGGCAAGATGATTGGTTGCAAAACCAAATTCCTAAGTTCAGCACAAAGAGGTGGAAGCACCTACATGATAAAATCTGGTTCGCTTAGTTGATGCAAAGAGAAATCACCTGATCATCAAATATTATTCTATCAAGTTACAAAAAGTAAAACAGCCATTAAAGTGACTACCTACCTTATACCGTAACACACGGGAATCAAAATCTTTCCACATATCTGATAACGCTTTTAAGAACTCGGACTTCTGCATGTTATCTCTTTCCTGCAATAAAAGACAAAATTGTCCGAAAACGTTATCAGATGTGGAAATACATTTTCCATCACCAACGCACAGCCTGTATGAAAAAAGATTCGAAGTTTATATACGTACAAGCATATGATCAAGAAAACGGAGAGCACGTAACCTAGCGTCGCTTCGAAAAAAACTAGATCCTGTAGAATAAGGGTTCAAGACAAAAATGTTAGCAATAAATCAGGAAACCTCATCAAAATTATATGTCCTCTTACCTGTGAAATCTAATGCTGTTGGTCTGTAGGTCTCGTTCATTGATAGCATCCTTTGCAAATCAGATACCAAATCCGAGGGTATAGATGAGAAAGATTCATTTGTTATATAGTTCAACGTGTTCAGGTACTGCAACAAATTTCAAGATAACCATCACCAACCGTAGATCTAAAGAAACATTTCAATTATACAAGATAACCGAAAGTACTCCAAAGACATATAGCATGCATGATACACGACAAATGAGAGCTTATATCTGAAGATCAAAAATAAGGGTTTAGAGTTACCATCTTGACATTGTTATTGCAGTCTAACAACGGTTTCCGAGCAACTAAATGATAGGCAAGGCATCCAAAACTAAAAATGTCCGACGAAGCTCCAGCTGAAGGACTTTTGCTGCGCACCAGTTCCGGGCCAGTGTAATTTAGGGATGGCTGAACTGGCAGCATCGAATCCTCGACGTCATATTCCTGCACGTTCCATATCAAAAGACAACAGTCATCATACATATAAAAGTTATCTAACGTGTCCAGTTGAATACAACAAAATAGATGTACAGCAGTCTAGTAACATTGTCAAAGTTTAAACTCACAGAATAGTGGAATGATTGCCTGTTATCCAAATTCCCAGCCTGTGCTGCTGAAATAGCAAAACCAAATCCGGCAAGCTTCCAAGAACCAGCTGAAGTAATAAGAACATTCTGCAAGGATGTTACAATACAATTCCACATGTTAATTAACCATAAACAAACAACTTATAAGAAAACAAACAAGCATGCCTTTAAGAAAAAAAAAGTAACCTCGGGAGATATGGCTCGATGGATGAGCTGGGCGTTATTGTGTAGAAAGTTCAGTGTCTCGGAAATCTGGAGCAGACCATGCTTCACCTCTAACAAGCTCATCTCCTACACAATTATAGCAAACAATAACCAATCACTCATTCTCTCATTACAGCAGTTGTCTCCAAGCCAAGGTTGACCTCAAATTAAGTTGCAATGACAGTAAGCAACATGATAAAACGGATACATGAAGCTAACAGAGCACAAAAAGGTTACCATTGACTTCAGATCTTTCGGCACATTAGCCACATTCTCCACATTCCCAAGCGCATTAGCCACAGAGGCAAAGAGAGGCTCCGTAACCAAAGCCATAGCATTCTTATTCTCATCAAGCGCCTGCACCACGTGGACTACACCAGGATGCCTCAACCTCACCAACTTCCCTGCATCAGCACGAATCAGATCAAGAAACGCGTCTTCGGCTGCCTTAGACAGCCCAGCTCGGACACGAGCCTCAGACAAAGCACGCTTATCAAGCATCCAGACGCATACTGTCGGATACTGCTGAGAACGCGTGGTGTCACGCGCTTTAGCTGCGTACAGCTTCCAAGCGAGACCAGGACCAGCGGAACCGATCTGATCGAGAAGCTCGTAGTCCTGAAGTGGCTTCGGTCCCGTGACTTCCTGTACTGTGGTTTGGACCGTCTTCTCGATCACAGCCGCTGTTCTGGCTAGAGCTTGAGTAAACGTTTTCATGTTCAACGACATTTTTGTCGGATTCCGGCAATGTTAAAAAACGGTGATCAGACAAGAGATCTACGAACAAAGCAGAAGTAAGAATACGTATCTAAATGGGATCGAGGAGGAAGACGATAGCGGATCGAAGATCAGATGGTCTTCTTCCTTCCCACCTCTCTTGACAACTTGTTTGTTTGATTTTTCTTTTCTATTTTCCTTTATTGCAACACACCTAACAGTCTTTTAAAATTCTTTAAAAAATAATTTTATTGTACTTCCAAACCAGTCCTTGTCCTTGTCTTGAGATGGAAGTAACATTACGCCTCACTGTCGGCAGTTACCAGTAATCGTTACAAGAGCAGGAAGAATCTTTAAAATGGTGAAAGCGATTCGAGTCTCTCACAAGAATCTCTTTCCCCAAAAGCTTAGAGGCCAGTTTCATGAAGTTATGGCAATCAATACAGATCCTTATGTTCTTCATTATCTGTATCAAATTCACAGCAACACCACCATCATGTGATCTTCTTCGTCCCTCCATCACTGCAAACGCTAACGCCAGTTTCTCGCTGTGATGCAACAAATGCTCTTCCTTCTGTTCTTCCTCTTCTATATCTTGCAAAGCCGACCTCATCTCTGGAACATAACCCATCTCCTTTAACCGACCAATCAGTCTCTCGAGTTCCTTGTATATGGCTTCCCTGTCTGCACGGCGCCGTCCTCCCGATGCGAATTCGTGAACTTTGTTTCCTATCTCAGTCCAGCTCAAGCCTGGTTCTTTCCTAACTCTCCACGTCTCCATCTCCTTCCTGCTTTTACTGGCTTCGTTAAAGCTACCTTCTGCACTGTATATGTTTGACAGCTGGATGTAGCTTAACGAGTTTGTTGGTTCTAGCTCTTTCAGTTTATCTGCCGCTAACTTACCTAAACGTGTGTTACCATGTTTCCTACACGAACCCAGTAGCGCACTCCAAACTACTGCATCTGGGACCATTGGCATCTGCTCGATAACTTCTTCTGCCTCGGTAAAACGCTCAGCTCGACCTAGCATGTCGATCACACAAGCGTAGTGATTTAGCTGAGGGAGAGTTTCAGGTGTCTCAAACATGGATCTGAATATTTTCATTCCTTCTTCTACTCGACCAGCGTGGCTACAAGCCGAGAGAAGGGCTATGAAAGTCGCTGAATCGGGCTTGATGTCCATTTGCATAAAGACCGGTAGAATTGAGTCTACTTGGCCGTGCAATGAGTAAGCTTTGAGCATTGAGTTCCAAGACACCACATCCCGCGAATCCATATCATCAAACACACGTTTGCACAAGTCAAGAGAGCCACACTTGGCATAAGCATGGATTAACGAGTTGTTCAGCACCGTATCAGCTCCAAAACCACCTTTGATCACCTGAGCGTGTATAGTCAAAGCTTGTCGAGCTGTGACAAGTCCCGCACAAGCTTTTAATACACTTGAGAAAGTATACCAGTCAGGGCTTAGCTTCTCCTGACGCAACTGACCAAAGAGATGAATAGCCATCTCCGGATCATACACTGCAAACGCCGTTATAATCCCAGTCCAAGCAACAATATCTCTACAATGACTCATTTCCATAAAAAGCTTGTAGCAATCACTAAACTCTCCCAAAACTTCCGAATAAACTTTAACCAATGCAGTAGCCACTTCGGCCTGAGTCACAAACCCGGACTTCACACTCAAACAATGCAGCTGAAGACAACACTTCGAAACCTCATCAGGAACTAAGTCAGAGCTTTTGTACAAAGAAGAACATACATTAAGCAATGTAGCACGATCAAACCCCACTCCTTCACTAAGCATCCGCATAAAAACACCAACAGCCTCTTTCCCGAGATTGCAGCACTGAAAAGATGCGATCATCGAGTTCCAAGCAACCAAGTTCTTAAACTCCATGGCCTCAAACACAGTCCAAGCCTCGTATCCATCAAGACACCTACCATACATAGAGATAAGCGCATTCGCCACATAAACCGAACAGTGCAAACCAAGCTTCAAAGCAAGTCCGTGCACCTGCTTTCCAGCCTCGTACCGGCACGAAGTCAGCACGCTTGACACCGCAAACTCGTTAGGTAAACAGTGGGCTAACATAGCAGAGAAGAGACTAAAACCCTCTTGTTCGTTCCCTTCCTTTGCATAGCCTGTAATCAACGAAGTCCAGGAGACTACATTCCTCTCAGGCATTTCATCGAACACCTTGCGCGCGTATAACATTTTCCCGCATTTCGTGTACATAGTGATGAGATGGTTCGCGAGGAAAAGGTCTTGCGAATACAAACAGGGATTCGAGAGCATGTGGTGGTGTAAGGCAATGCCGTGGCGGAGATTGCGTTGCTCTGCACATGCTTGGAACAGAGCGCCGTAAGCCTGGTGGGACTGAAGCTCGAGCGGCGCAGAATAGAACAAGGAGAAGGCTCGTTGAAGATCGTTAGACCTTACTAACGTACGCAGTCTTTCAATAAGTTCGTGATTCAGTGGAGAAGGTGAAGCAGAGATAAAGCGCTTTAAGCTCCCGAAAGAGATGTGAGATACACTTGCAATCATCAGACGTCACAGATTCTTTCACCGAAACATGATAAAATTCATGTAAAGCAATAGAAGAGGAAGGTGATCGGAGCTCCGACGAAGTCGTTCCTACCGGGAAAGCCAAATAGTCCGACCCGTCAACGTTCCCGTTTTGACTAACTGTTAAGACAACCCTCTCAACTTATGCAATTGAGCTAAGAAAAGTTTTATAAACTTTTAAACCATTTCAATCTTTGTTTTTGAAAATTAGTATATGTTTAAATTAAAAATTACTGATTGGACTGTTTTACATGCGAAAAGTTGAATTTGATTTAACAGTTATATTTTCACGCTTTTTGAGCAAATATTTTCACACATATAAAATAATTTAATTGGTAATTCTCTCAAATTGTATTTTTAAAATTTTTGTCACGAAAATAGTTTTCAAAAAAAATATTAAAATAGTTTTTTTTTTATTTTTATTTTTTTTTAAAAAAAATTTGAAATCCTAATCTCAAAATTAATTCTTTTAATTTTAAACTATAAATCTAGAATAGTTAATCCTATGTATAAATATATTTTTAGTTTTTAATAAAAAAAATTTATCATTTTTTTCATTAAAACTATGATTGTGACAAAAAAAATAAAAGAACTATGTAGAAAATTTCTCTAGTTTAATAGCAAAAAAAAATTAAAATAAACAAATTTAACAATATAATAAGGTAAAAGAGTCTGAATGAAATTTCAAAAACTCAAGTTTGTTTTATAAATTATTTTTATAAATTTTACTATAAAGCGACTGCTTGTACCAAAACCCTACAAGTAAAAGCGGCGACCTCGAGCTCTTTTCTAGGTCAATCCCACAGCTCTCTTCTTTCTCCAAAGTCTCGTAACCATGGGAAGGAAAGGAACTAGCAAAGATCTTCTTGAACTGGAACACAAGAATCCATCATCTTCTTCCTCCTCTGCTATCGATTCAGCACTTTTGATCTCCAAGAAGCAGAAGAAGAAGCAGAAGAAGGAGGCTCCTCCTCCTCCATCGAAGCCAACGATAGCTCCAGTTCCCAAAAGCGAGTTTCTCGACAAACTCAAAGGCTTTCTTGGAGTCATGGCGGAGGCTAACAAGAAACTTGAGCAAGAAGCAGAGGAAGGAAACTCTGAAGCTTTTGACCTCGAGGCACTTACGGGAGACGAGTCTCAAGTTATAGAGATGGATTTGATGCTCGGTGTCGCTGATCTCAACACGCCTGAAGCTGTCAAGGCTGCTGAAGCAGCTATTGCCGGTAATGGTTTGGCTAATGGAAGCAGCGATGATGAGAGTGATAGCGACGATGATGAGAGTGATAGTGGCGATGAAGATGATGATGACAAGAAGAGCTCTAAAGGTGAAGAAAGTAGTGGAAAACGAGCCAAGATCGTTGAGCTCTCTTAAAATTATGTTTCAATACTTTAATTTATATAAAACATTGCATCATCATATTTCATCAGTTGTGTTTTGTCGGAAAAAAAGAACACTTAGAAATAATGATTAGGACAGTGATCTCAAGTAACTTGCGAAAAGTGCGTCTGTGATGGTCTTAGCTCTCTTCGTCGACAAGAAGTGTACAGCCATCATAGATTCCAGCGTCAAGTAATCTTGATGTCTCGTCATCTATTGGTGTAGGAAACGGCGAGCCCTGTAATGGAAATATAGAGCTGTTACATTGATACGAACGTAATAGAGATACAAAACAGACTCCTGTTTTTTTTCACGAACCTCTTCATGAAGAAATAGCCTTAGCTTGATAGACCTGAGCTTGAACAAGTTCTCACATAAACTCTTTAGCTTCTTCACCTGCCCACAAACACCAATCAAAAGCATTAAACGAAAATTTTCAAGTTTAGACTATAAAATTTTCAAGATAAGACTCGAGTAACAACCGTGATACTGCTTGGTAACTTGTCTGTCAGTGGTGGCTTTTCACCCATCGATGGACCAACGCATTTGAGAGTAATAGCTGCACGTGTAATAGCTATATCAAAGCAGCTTTCTATAGTATCAATGAACCATGCATGAGAAACCTTTAATAAAAGACATACAGATAAGGCCAGACGCTATATTCTTTGGGCGGGTGTTCTCAGCTGATGCCATTTCATCATCAAGTCCGTGTAGTTTCTTGAGTTCATTAAACCTAGCAATCACAAGCAGGGGAGACTTTCTTATATTAACTTCATTAATCTAAACCCTTTACAATTCTATTTGTGAAGATTAGAATAAAGAAGATATATAGTTTTGAAAAAAGTACCTAGGGTGAAGCAGCTCAATCTCCTCGAGCTTGTTACTGAACTTTGACATCACCATTCGGACATACCTACAATTATCCAAAATAGAATTAAGCATACTCCTGTCGCTAAAATCAAACAAGAAGATCGACCAAGAAGAGAAGAGTTAGCCATTTACCGGATCTCTGATTCCTTCTTCTCACGAGCTCTGACCTGTAAAAAAAAAACAAATATATTCAGATTTAATAGAGCAGTGAAAGATTGAAAGGTAACAGTATCTTGAATAATGATTCAGGCACTTGTTCTACCTCACTCCCATTCAGCACTTGTACTTTGGTCAACCGTGCAACGAGAACATATCTTGGGACACCGTCTCTTGCAAGATCCGTTATTGGGTTATCCGACAGCCTGATATCCTATTTACTTGAAGAAACATGTTCAGTTAAAGTATACGAAATTTTAAAAGTCCTATTAGATTAGTTAATTAATGCTTATTCTTGATCTATTAGACTATCAAAAAACAGAAGATCAATACCACCAACTTAGGAAACACATTCAGTGCGTCTATCGAAGCCAGGTCACCAATGTTGTTTGCTCCTGCAAATAAAAATGCAATGGGGTGAGCCAAATTGCTAAATTTCATGAAGAGGGATATAACACTTGAAGTGATTTACCTAGAAGAAGACAACGCAGACTTGGAAACGGGTCGCTGACTTTCTTTGGTGATTCATTGTCATTAAAGATGCGTGAAAGCTTATTCTTGTTCAGGTAAAGGTTCTCCAAGCTGAGAAACAACATTTTCGATGATCATTTTTTAAACAAGGATATGCAATGTGTATTATCCATCAACTACAAGTAGGAGGGAAAACATTTATTACTAACCATGGAAGTTTAGATAGCTTTAATACTTCACTCCACTCGGAGATACAATTATCCTCCAAGTTGAGAAGCCGCAGAGAATTAAATGCTTTGTCATCTGAGGATGATGTTGACTGCAACATAAAAAAAAGTTCACAGTTTACAAACTGAACTGAACGTAAAATGTAATTCAAGTATCGTCTACAAAGAGACGTTTTACAATATAGAACATTACCGTTATGGAAGAAATCATGTTTCCCATCAGATGCAACTCCTCAAGTGCAGGCAAAGAGGGCCTAAGTTTTTCAACCTGCTCCATCATGGTAAGAGACATAAAAGGTTAAAAAAACTGGCGAGGGTGATCAATCAGTTCATCTGAGAAGAATCATAGATCACCTGAGTCCAGCTCAGACCAGTATTATTCAGAACCAAAACACGGATGTTTTTCAACTGCGGCAGAGAGGTAACTTCACTTGACATAGAGTTGTAAGACAAATTAAGCGTGGTAAGTGCTGGTAAGTGCTCACAAAGAGCACCGATCTCCTGTAAGCCAGAAACAAAAGATATCAAATCACAAACTGTAAAGGAATAATCTTTTTGCTGATATGTTACAATCATGTACCTCCCAGTCAGAAATCAAGTTTCCAGTCAAATCCAGCAGCTTCAAATCTAGAACAGAGGAAGCAAACGAAATAAGTAACGTTACACACGAATATTTTAACTCAAAGAAAGAAAGAATCTTACTGGGTAGAACTGATCCCAAGTCAGATGAAACTCCAAGAGAGCCAACACCAAGAAAAGGAAGAGAAGCACTCGTAAGCTCCTCAAGGCGACTTAACTTATCTTGAATCTTGTCCCCTCCCAAAAGCTTAATCGAAACACGTTTGTTCTTCGCAGACAAAACATACATTTCATCTAAACAACAACAAAGATAACATTAGATCAGAACCAACCATGTGTACTGAGGGGATAAAGCCTATGCATTACCTTCTTCGTCTTTAGTTGAAGTGGTTTGGTATCTAAGCTCCAACGCTTGAATCAACGTGATACCGCGGCTAAGCTTCTCGGATCGAACAAAGGATGCAGAGGTCTGTGAACGGCCGTTAAAATAGAAAACGCCGTTAAAAGTTCCGTCGTGCTTCCCGTCTCCGTCATTATCCCAGTCAACGCCGATCCAGGTTCCTGAGTACCCTTCCACGCCTCCGACGTACTTCACCGTGCCCACTCGCCGCGGATCGTTGAGCGAGTGGACTCGCTGCCCGATTTCAAATGACTCGGTGCTTGACTCGCCGCTCATTTCGATAATTATGATCGGATAATTAACCTGGCCGTCGGATTTAGTACAAACCGTACAATGTGTAAGTCTAACCTCGCGGAGCGACCAAGGAGTGTTCGGAGTTCGGACACTGGCTTTTCTCACGGGGAAGTGATAATGGGCTTCCGACAAAGGTAGGTCGACACTATTGGGCTTATGAAGCCTATTGGGCTTAAGAAAGCCCACATGATTAAGAGAAAACCATTCTCACGCCGACAGACAGTACTACGAATAGTCAAAGGAGATCATAAGTCCACGATGGGAGTGGACTTGTGTGTTTTGGATTAAACTACTAGATTAGATTAAGACTTAAGCACACGCAGACAGGGGAGTCCAGCTGCAACTCACCATTAATATTAAGTCTACTAAATTAGGAATCCAGCTGCAATTCACCACCGCTTCTATTCATGTATACATCTCTCTTTCTCATCATGGTCGTCTTTAGGTAGCCCAATCACCATCTTCCGTTGTTGAAAACCAGACTTTTTTTTTTCTAGGAAAAAAGTTAGTAGCAAATTAAATTTTACTCTAATGTATCAAGAAGGTATGTGCTGGTTGTGTAATGAGTCAAAGCTTACATCATTGAACTTTTTACGAAGAGGAAAGTTTTGAGGTTTGATACATTGTTTTCCCTCAACGCGTAAACCCCCATCCTTAGTGCTTATGCTGAGGATGCCACATAGTACAAACTACTAAGGAAAAACAAACAAACAGCAAAAGGGAAAGGAAAAACATCCATCAGATTTGGATAACTGTTTTCGATTTGATTAGAGTATTTTTTATAACTACACCTTTTATCAAATCAGATAAATAAGACAAAGATGAAGTCGGTGGTCTAAAGTCACACCTTTTTTGTTAGTAATAAAGTTCTTTTATTTTTCCTTATTGAAAATTCATCTGCTCTGTCTCCTTTCACCTTAACGTTTTATCTGCTGTCTTTCCCGAAAGATACAAAACGTTTCTCCTTTTCAGACCAAGACCATTACCTCCTACGCTCCCTTGTAAAGCAAATAGTTATGTGATTGATTATTACTATTTCTTTCCAGTTAAACAGAAACAAAACTTAACTGAACTATTATTAATGGAACCTGAAATAAATTTTGGGTGACAAACTGATTTAAAAAAAAACAGAAACAAAATTTATTTGAACCCGAAATATTATTAACGAACCCAATCCAACTATAAATATGCTTGAAGTTGAAGTATTATTAATCGAACTCAAAATAAATTTGCATCCGAAATAATTTTTAAACAGAGATCAAATATATCTGAACTCAAAGTATTATAAACTGAAACCAATCCAAGCATATACATAAATGAAACTTAAAAATGGAACCAGAAAACCTGAGCTAAACCTGAAAAGATATCCGAAAACCAGGTGCTACAAAAGAAAAAATTACAAACGATTTTTTCTTTATTTTTTAATTGACTCCGTAGAGAGTTTGGGAGTTTATTTTGTTACAAAAAGAAGAGGGAACTGCCACTGCCAGTGAATTTATTATTCTTGTTGAATTGACCCTGGAAGAGTACATGAACCAATGAACTTTGACATTTGTTTGAGGATAAATCCACTTTCTCCACCAACCATTAGCATCACAAGTTATGGAATGTATCACATGAGGGTCCACAGGTGATGCAACAAAACCGCGTCTTCTATAGCAAAAATCCAAACTCATCCACTCTCTACTACTTCCATTTCTTCAGTACACTTCTTTTTCAATTTTAAAACACAACCCAGATTCTGACTCCTCCCTTTAGATTCTAATTATTATAATCATGATATTACTATTTAAGTGAATCTACAGTATCTCCATTTGAGAAATAACACTTGTTAAATCCACAAACCACCTCTGAAGTTTCCAGGAAGCTACACTTTTTAAAGCCTTGAGATATTATAAAACATGTACACGCTTTATCTGCTGTTTTAAGATGATACGAATCCACACCTATAAATAAAACTGCAAACGTTGTTAACATTCCAACATCATAATCCAAGTAGGTAAATTACAAAAAAGGTAGAAACATTTTGAGACACATCTTGCTTTTGTGTGTGTTATGTCTGGTCTTAGTGATTCCATTAACAATGGACGATATGATGGTCAAGCTGGTATACCCTCTGTCTACAGAGGAGTCCGGAAGAGGAAATGGGGCAAATGGGTGTCTGAAATCCGCGAACCGGGGACCAAGAACCGTATCTGGCTAGGTAGCTTCGAGACTCCTGAAATGGCTGCAACCGCCTATGACGTTGCAGCATTCCATTTCAGGGGACGAGAGGCTCGTCTCAACTTCCCTGAGCTCGTCGGCAGCCTGCCACGTCCTGCAGACTCGAGCTCGGACAGCATTCGCATGGCGGCTCATGAGGCAGCACTCTGTCTCAGACCAGAACCGGTGGAGTCAGACATGCATGTGGACACTTCAAGCTCTTCCAACGCAGGTCCAACGATGGTCAGGCTCTCGCCCAGGGAAATTCAAGCGATCAACGAGTCAACTTTGGGGTCTCCTACCATGTTGATGCATTCAACAGATGACTACTCAATGGGGTTTGCTAATTATATGGGGATGAATGTTTGGGATACATACCATACTGACTCCCTTTGGGACGCTTAAAACCAGAAGAGTTTCTACAGCTCAATATTGAGTTCATAACAGCTTAAGTTACTAGCCTAGACTGCTTAAGTATTAGGGTTTAGTTTCTAGAATCAAGAACAAGGGTTGTTGATTCTGACGTTAGAGCAAAGAATAAAGTTCATTTGAGTTATGGAGGGAAGGACACTTGTATTCTTCTAAAGGAACAGATGAGCTTGATGGGTCCCAGATATGGACCTCTTCACCAATAGTTTCAAATTAAATAGTTTGGTACTAATAGACACATAGCTTCTATTTAATAAGCTGTGTTACAGATTGTGAGGTGTGACTAATTTTTTATTTTTTATTTATTTTCAGTTGTTTATTACCTCTTTTGCTTATGTAATTCAATATGAATTGTAGTTTAGTAACCTGGATTTGGTTTGGTATATGTATGGATTCCTGAAAACTATAATATATTTTTTTATTCTAACTAATCTTATGAAAAGAAAATCTACATTTCATTACTGCATGACTTTTTTACAAATTGATCAAGTTGTAATTCTTCCATTTTCAAAACCAGTACATACAATAACTCCAAGCTATTGCAAAAAAAAAAGAAAAATACAGAATATACTCTTTAAGAAATCGTTGAAGTGCAACTTACTTGATGCCTTAAGAGAAGCAAAATAGATATCTGCTCTTCAGTCAGTCAGGTTTGTAGGGATGATGAAGAACTCATGATCGCAAGTCTTTGCGCCTCTTCAACACGACCAAACCGATTGAGAAGTTCTATAACAATTGAATACTGATCTTCTGATGGCTGCAATTTGTAGGTCTGGTGCATTAAGTGGAAGAAGCGACAAGCTTCATCAGCAAATCCGGCTCGACTGCAAATAGATAAAACTGCTGTGAAGGTGAAGGCGTTGGGAGTAAACCCTTCTGATCTCATTTGCTCAAAGCAGTTCACTGCATCTCGTAGGCGACCATTGCATCCATAGGCTTCTATAATGGCGGTCCATGTCAGAGAGCCCTTGACAACAACAGCATCAAAAGATGAATTAGCACTTTTGAGATCTCCACATTGTCCATACATCTTGATGATTCTTGCGGACACAAAAGGGATTGACTCGAACTCCTTTTTAAGAATGTGTCCATGGATCTCCTTCCCCAGCTTTAATGCTTTGAGCTCACTGCAAACAGTCAAAACCCGACCCATCGTAACAGAATCCGGCCTGTGTTTTGACAAAAGCATTGATCTAAACACTTCGATCCCTGCTTCTAAATCCCCTGTTTCCACATAGGAGTCAATCATAGCCGTCCATGCTTTCACATTCCTTTGCTCCAACCTGTCAAACAGTCTGGCAGGATACTCTGGGACTCCGCACTTTGAGTACATCACCATCAATGAAGTGACTAACGAAACATTTGGCAAATAGAGTTTCTTTAAAGCATAACAGTGAATCTCCTTTCCTTGCTTTACAGCTCTCAGCTCTGCGCAAACAGGAAGAACAGTAGCAATTGTAACAACGTCTGGCTTAAACCCTTCTTGCTGCATCCAGACAATAGACCTCAAAGCTTGATCAAACCTTCCGTTGGCTGCGTATCCAGACATCAACGCAGTCCAAGAAATGGCATTCCTCTGTTTAGAGCCATAGAACACCCGTCTCCCAGAGACCATATCCCCACACTTGCAGTAAAAGTCAATCAAACCAGAGTGAACAAACGGCTGCTCCACGTAATTCTTCGATTTCAATACATGAGCATGGACCTCCTTCCCCAGTTTCAGTCCCTTAACATCCCCAAGAACAGGAAGAATCGTTGTAATTATAACAGAGTTTGGATAAATCCCTTCTTGACTTATCATCGTCCTAAACAATCCAAGAGCTTCCCACTGCCTTTTATTGTGAGCCAATCCAGCAATCATCGCCCCCCAAGCAACAATATCCCTCTCTTCAATCTCATCAAACACTCTACGCGCAAGCCCTACTTTACCACATTTAAAATACATATCAACAACCGAAGTCTTGAGAAAATCACTACTAAACAAACCGTTCTTAACCGCAAGAGCATGCGTCTTCAACCCCTGCCTCAAAGCAGACGCGCCAGCAAAGCTCTTAAACACGTTAGACAAACTATAAACATTCAAATCAACCCCTTGCTCTCTCATCTCCGCAAACGTAGAAACAACATCCTTATACCTCCTCTTCCCAGATATCACCGTCCCTCTAAGCAACGCGTTCCACGAATAAACATTCGAGCTAGAACTTTCGTCGAACACCTTCTGCGCATCCTCAATCGAACCGCAAGCAGTGTACATATGCACGAGCTTCGTCCCAAGGAACTCGCTTTTCTCCAACCCATTGATCCTTATATGAACGTGAACCTGCTTGCCGTGAATCAGCGACTTCCGGCGAACACAGGCGGCTAAAAGCGCGGAGAAAGTCGTGGCGTTTACGGGGATCCCTCTCTGTTCGAGGTAGTCGAGGATGGTGAGAGCGTCTTCGAGTTTGTTCCGGCGAGCGAGGTTTTGGAGGGCTCTGTGGATGATGTGTGGGTTTTTGGAGTGGAGAGGGAGGGAGGAAGGGAAGGCGTCTCTCTCTCGGAAAGGTTTGGGCTTTTTGGATGGGGGAGTTGATGAAGGGCGTCTGGTTCGGCTGGGTCTGGCTGGGGATTTCGTTGGGGGTCTGTCTTTGAAGGAAGGATTGGGACGGTGGTTGAGGCTGGAGGTTAGTGTAAGGGACGGGAGGTCTCGGAATCCGAGAGACGACACTACTTCCATGGTGCTGCTACTCACCACTTGCTTAAGCTGTGGTCGTAAGTATTTATAGCCTTCACTTATTTAATAAATGAAAATTATTAGGATATCATTAGCTAACAAGAAGAAAAAAAGAAAATGCTCTACAATAATACTAGTTTTTTTTGCAACAAAATATCACAAACAAAAAATAATAAAATAGGAAAATTTTAAAATTATTTTCAATTAATAATACATTTGAATGTTTTTTAACTTCACTTCATTTTTAAATATTTAATTGAAATTAGTGAAATATAATTGATTTCTCATTTTTAAATATTTAATTGAAATTAGTGAAATATAATTGATTTCTCGTATAATTTAAACAAAATTTTATTTTGTAAAATCTCTGTGGATAATTTATCTCACATAATTTTATTCCACAGAATGTACATCTAATTACGGCTTGAAAAACATGACATTAAAAGTGATGTAAAAGCTGTAAAACATTTTTACATTCCGACCGTTCATGCACTAAAAATCATAATGTATTTCTCAGGTTTATGAGTCAAATTCAAATTTTGTCAAAAGAAAATTCCAAAAATTTTGTGGATAATCCGCTATTAAAAATGTCAAAGCCATTCGGGCCTTCGGTAAAAATCAAATCCAAAAACGACGATGAGCTTCACTGTATCTCTCGCCCCTTCTTTGGCGTCTCCTCCGTTACTCCTCCCTCCCCACGATCTTCCTCCTTTCTTCTTCCTCAGAAACACAGTCCTGAAACCAACAATCGCCACTCGTACACGTCACCGATTGTTAGCATCCTCTTGTCTGGCTGCAAAAGCAGCCACGTCGCCGTCAGAGACAGCCAACGACGTTGTCCTCGAAACAACTCCGACGCCAGCGCATGAGGTCGTCTCCAGCTTCTACGCAGCTATCAACGTCCATGACTTATCCTCCGTCACAGACCTCATCGCTCAGGATTGCGTCTACGAGGATCTCGTCTTCTCTTCCCCTTTCGTTGGCCGAACGGTAAACCGATGAAATTTTCACCCTTCTCAGAGCTTTCTTTACCTAACACCATTGACACAGGCGATTCTAGACTTCTTCGGGAAGTTCATCGAAGCAACGAGTACGGATCTTCAGTTCGTGATAGATGACATTTCGAAAGAGGACACGTCAGCTGTTGGAGTTTCATGGCATTTAGGTTAGTAGTCTTCTTTGTTACATTAAACGCAAAGCTTATATATGTTGTTGTAATGATAACTCTTGGAGTTTGTAAATAGAATGGAAAGGCAAGAACTTCCCGTTTAGTAAAGGTTGCAGCTTGTACAAGCTGGAAGTTATTGATGGCAAGCGACAGATTGTGTAAGTACACTCTCCTCTACACAACTTTGTTGCAACTTCAATAAACCGACATTAATGCCAATTTGTCTTGCCGGGTGTTTCGTTTGCAGATATGGAAGGGACTGCGTTGAGCCTGCAATCAAACCTGGAGACACAGTTCTGGTAACATCAGCTACTATTTAATTCCGATTGCGTTGGATGCATTTGGTTTTATTAACTATCATTTTTGCATTTGTGTTTAGGCTGCTATAAAAGGAGTTACCTGGCTGCTGCAGAAATTTCCTCAACTGGCTGACCAGTTTTGAAGTAATTACAAAGCTCCTGCTTGATAAAGTAAATCACCATGTGGTATATAGGAATAATACTTACCCAAGCAAGCCCCACCCTTGTCCAAATTGTGTTTATGGCAGCAAAAATTAGTCGCGATGTGTATACATATTGTTTTCGGTCTGATAATATATGGAATATGTGTTATTAAGTAAAGATTCACGAGGGTCACCTTCATCCTACACCCTGAAGTTCTTTGTCTGAACTTTGTTCCTGATTGATGGCATAACCAGCACCGTCTTTCATCAGTTGATTCAGTCCATCTAACAGAGGATAATTATAACATGCATGGCGGCTTGATGTGTCTAAGTGCAAACCCATTTGTGTCCAGGAGCCTTTTTTACACCTAAGTCTCTCATGACAGGCCTCACTTCAGCAACCCTGCTCCAAGAGACCTGCTCTGCCATAGCCAATGATCACAAGCACAGCCATGAGGGCTAAAAGCTCACGGGGAAATCTATGTAAAGGCCCATAATAGCTTCAGTGTTCTAAAGCCCATTTAAGCTAGTTTTTTTTTCGAAATATCTGAGGAAGAGAGGGAGAAAGAGGCGTGTTGGCAAAACAGAGGCCCATGTAGAAAAAGTGTGGCTACCATCAATCATCCTTCTTCTTCCATCGTTATCCACTTGTCCCTTCTGTTGTGTGGACAAATGCACTTCCTCTATCCTCCTCCTCTCAAGCTCTCTCTCACTCACCTCCATGGCGACGACCGCATCTCCTTCTCTCCCACGTAACTACTCCTTCCCTCCTCCTCCTCCCTCCTTCACCCGCGCCACGTCATTACCCAAAACGTTGTCCCTTCCTAACCGCCGGTTCGCTCTCACTTACCGATTAAACCAAAACTCGAAGCAGAGGGGCGGAGTGATCGTCAGATGCGAGGCGACGGAGGTTTCTCCCTCTTCTTCTTCGTCCGTTGCTTCTCCCGGAAGAAACTGGGTGCCGGTGGTGCCGTTATCTGCGCTTCCGAAAGGTGAACGGAGAGTGATCATCCAAGACGATGAGACGATATTGCTGCTTTGGTATAAGAACGATGTCTTTGCTATTGAGAATCGTTCTCCGGCTGAAGGAGCTTACAGCGAGGGGCTTCTCAACGCTAAGCTCACTCAGGTTTCTCCGTCTTTTATACTTAATTCGTCGTAGTATTTACTGCGTAAAGATGAGAACTTTGCGAGTAGATAAGGTGTTTGTGAAAATGCTTGATAGAGTAAGAGTGACTGAGTTATGAATTAACGAGTTTATGAGATAGACATATTTACATCCTTACACGTGGCCTGAGTCACTTCCACTGACATAGGCTCTGATTCCTGTATGCATTAGCTTCAGTGTTGTTTGGTTCTACAGTAATTTGAAGTCTGGTTTTCGCATTGAGGAAGATATGATTAAGAACACTATAGTATGTACTAACTCGCTGTGAAATGTAGCTACCTGTATGGAATGATAAATGCTTTAATACATTGTTTGGACATGTTAGACATCTTTACCTCCTTAATCAACACATGGCTTGAGTTACTTACTTTCAGTGACAGTCTCTGGTTGCTGTCTGGATTAGCTTCATTGTTATTTGATTCTACAGTAATGTAAAGTCATGTTTTGACAATGTTGAAGTTAAGATTTTAAGAACACTATTGTATGTAGTGAAATGTAGCTAACTATATGGAATGATGAGTGCTTTATAAGATTGTTTTGGACATGTTTAACTTCTTTGCTTAGTTGGAAATTACTAGATTTGACACTGAATCAGTTACAGCTAACGTGGGTTCAAAGATTCGCTTTATAGACATATTGGTTGTACATCATATGTTCACCGTATCTTTTGTTAGGTTCGTCAACTACTGTTGTGAATCAAACAACTTGTGATGCATCAAGGTCTTAGTTTGATTACTGCTTTTTACTGACGGTTCTTTTTTTTTCCCTCACAACAGGATGGTTGCATTGTGTGCCCGGCAACGGACAGTACATTTGATCTCAGAACTGGAGAGATCAAAGAATGGTACCCAAAGAACCCGGTTCTTAGAGTCTTGACACCTGCACTGAGAAAGCTGTTTGTGTACCCTGTTAAATTTGATGAAGAAAACATCTACATCAGCATTAGAGGCAACGGGAAGAACGAGGCAGCTGCTGAAATCGTCTTCAGTGGAAAAGCTCAGCCTGGTCTCACAGCAACAAATGTCAACGTAGACGAGGTATAACAATAAAAATAAGCCCCAGACATGTAAATCTGATTCATCAAGAATACCAAAAGACTGATGATAAATTTTGTGAAAAACAGGTGAGAATGATAGTGGACGAGGGTTCTCAAGGATTTGGTTTCTCAAGGAAGAACGAAGTGATAAACGGGAAAGCAGCAGTGATAGGATTCTTACTGCTGCTAGATTTTGAGCTGCTGACAGGTAAAGGTCTATTGAAGGGGACAGGGTTCTTGGACTTCCTTTACTCTGCTTCAGATGCTTTCAAGTAGAGATCAATATATATCTCTTTGGTCTGGTTTTGCTTTACCTCCCTTGTGCAATTTGTGGAAGCATTACCCAACAAATGGAGAAACAAAGAAACATACTTTTGTAACAAAACTCTCACCATGTCCTTAGTATATGAATCACATTTTATAGAGATGTCTTGCTTTTGCTTTGTTTGTGTGTTTACCTCTTTATATAAGATATTCTTTGTTCTATCCCTTTATCACTTCCGTTTCTAAAATTTTATACCATTACATAAGTGTTAGTCCTAGACATAGCCAATGAAACAATGACATTAGCCCCCAAATTTTAAGAGGTTAATATTCATTAAGTTTATGGCCTCCAAATTATTTAAAATTAATAAAGTTACGCTAAAATGTTTAGTCTTTTAAATTTCATCTTCTACGTATTATCAATAAATATAGAGATTAACATTCTTCATATTTCTGTTTTTCTTAAAATTTTATGTTACACATATCTTCTTCCTTTTTGGGCAAATGTTAGCCATAATAAACGTTTTTGCAAGCCTAAAATAATTTGAAAAACATCTCAAGACGATCGACATGTTAACCATAATTTAGGAATATTATTTTTGTGAATGTGATAAACTATGTGGCGTGACGTGAACCTCGAATACACAAAAGAAGACATGGTCTTTGTAGATAGGTAAGGAGGAAAGTTGATTGCATTCAAATTGGGTTGCTCCAAGGTGAGTGGGATTCTTCTTCCGTGTGTAAGGAATCTTCGCAGTTCGTGTTAGATTTGTGTACCAGTGAATATAACTGCCACCAGAAACGCCATATCCTTTTTATTTTAGTTCGTTTTCTGTGTGCAGAAGGAAACAGACAGTAAACAACTTTATGTCTTTTAGTCAAACTCAGACAACAAGACTATATGATGACGTCACCCGTGATGAATTTTATCACAAACCCCAAAAAAGAAAGAAAGAGAGGCGAGTTGCATGTGGTTCACCACGTGATGTCGTGATATAGCCTATAGGGCATCAATCGTAATATATCTTTCGTTAAATGCATGTTACACCTAAATTTCTTTTTTCGGCGGATATATTTGTATTTTTGATTTATGCATGTTAAATGTTGAAGTTAAAGCCATGATTCTTATTTGCGGAAAATGTATAAGCTTTATGATGCAAATATATAGTTTATTCACATCGGTCTACGAAGCTATAAATAAATTTATGATGAACTTTTGCGCCAATTTTTTTCCTTAAGAGCATGATTAACGCTGTACGGGTTTTTATTTGATTTTTTTTTGTCTGATAAAAAAAAAGTCGAACCAATCACAGACCGCCACGTATCAGTGAGATCTACGAACAGTGCAAGAATTAAGTTAAACTCGGTCCTTATAAAAGATGTAGAAAACACGGTTCTTATAGAAACAGTGGAACCCACCCTTTAAGAACCAAGTTAATAATCACCGTTAATCAGTGGCGGAGCTATGTGGGTGGGAGGGGGGTCAGCTGACCCCTGTGATTTTTATAAAACATGAATTTCACTTATATATTTTAGGTAGTTTTCAGAATATTTCGTTAAAAACCTTTAGTTTGACCCCCATAACTCAAAACTAATTCTTTCTTTTGACCCATTTTAATATCTTCTTAACAATTTTACATAATTAGTTTAGTAAATGACCCATCTAAAATGTGATGCTAGCTCCGCCACTGCCGTTAATTATGTTCTAATAATTTTTTTTGAGCAAATGAATCACATTAATTTTACCAAAAAAATGAATCACATTAACTGGGGTTCTTCTTTAGGTATGGTAAATCTTGTATTCAATAAAATGAATGATTTGATTATCCGAATCTTTCAAAAAATGATTTCATTATCGGAAAATCATATAAAAAGCTAGTTTGATAACTAATTATATCGACATCACATTTGTTTAATCCTACATTAACCAAACTTATTTTCTGAACAAAACCTATATAAACCAAACTTGTCCCGCTTATGTAATTTGTTACGTACCGCTAAGTCTGTTGTCACAATTCAATCAATCACGCATTATGTTGAGTGATCCATCTTTTATCCACCACTTGTTTCATGTTTCATATGTTGAAATTTCATTTGTTTATCCAAATGTATTTATAGCTGATGTAAACGTTAATATGTTGAAACACAAATAAGATCATCCTAGAAAAAGAAAACATCAAATGTGCCAGCCGCATGTCAATATTACATATTCCCCCTGGTCATATCTTTGACTTTTATTATTTTTTTCTCTAACCTAAAAGTATTATATAAGTATTGCACAATTCATACAATCGGAATTGACTTTCTTCTCCTCCAAACATATTTATATTCAACAGTTCCTCTCAAGATCATCAACTCAAAAAATGGATCCTAGAGACGGCGGAGAAACCCATCAGGCCAAGTACAAAGGCATCCGTCGCCGGAAATGGGGAAAATGGGTATCGGAGATTAGGGTTCCGGGAACTCGTGAACGGCTCTGGTTAGGCTCTTTCTCCACCGCAGAAGGAGCTGCCGTAGCCCACGACGTCGCTTTTTACTGCTTGCATCGACCATCTACCCTCGACAACGAAGCTTTTAACTTCCCTCACTTGCTGCAACCTTCCCTTGCCTCCAACACATCTCCTAAGTCCATACAAAAAGCTGCCTCCGACGCTGGCATGGCTGTCGACGCAGGATTCTCCCTTAACAACGACAGCGCGAGTGGTGGCGTGGAGGAAGGCAGCGAACGGGAAACGTTGAATATCTCCGTGTACGATTATCTAGAAGACGACGGTCGCATTTGATATATTTGATTGATATCTACGAGCACCTTATATTAGTCATTAATATAGGATGTGAATAGAATTCGTTATTTTTTTTTTACTTTTGAATTTTATATTATTGCCACATGAGCTTTCATTCCCCGGCTTATTTTCTTATGATGTAATTGTAGTCTTTCATCAAGGAAACAATATTCTCATCCATGATCAGTTTGTTGTTTGCATATATCCGAATTTGATGTTCTGGATAGGAGATTTGATACTAAAAGCCGAATAGTGCCAGTTTAAAACAAAAAGGAGACTCATGATATTAGAATTGAGTTTGTGGGAAAGTTTAAAAGATATGAGGATTCACTTAAAAGAAGAAGAAAAAGTGTCAGGATTGAAATGACTGGTGGATCACCTACATTCGTTTGAAATAAGAATGTATGGAATCATGCATATGTTAATTAAACAGCATGATTATCTGTATATTTTATTTCTGTAACATTTAAGCAGTATTTATTGTTTACGAATTTTGTCTCTATGCTTTTTTTATGTTCAGTTTGTTATAATTAGGTTACTTCAATTAAAAGAAGTTATTCATTTTCTGAAGAGGTTGCTGAGAAAAATGTTATCTATTTTCTTTGCTAGATATATTTTCAAAGACATATTAAAAATGATTTGTTTAAAAAAAAACTATTATCTACTTTCTTTGTTTCAGTAAATCTTCATCTATTTTTTTTTTGAATAATTCAGACATTTTTTGAAGTGAAAAGTTCTTTGTACAATTCTCGCTACTGTCATATTATCAATAAATATATTTGTATTTGATTACTTGTCAGCCAATCTAAGATAAGAAAAAGAAAGAAAAAAAGATAATAGCTTGATCATATTGAAATATATGTACTATCTTGACCACATAAAAATAGCTTCAAATATTTGAGAGGTTTTAAAATCCAAGATTCTCAAAATATCTGGCATATGTGTCCAACTTGCAAGGGATATAAATGATGTCATTGTTGTACTTGAAAGGCAGAAATCCAAAGGACTCCTATACACACAAATTGTAAGATTTGATCAAATGACGCGATGTGTTTTCTTTCTTCCGTCTGTCTAAGTAAACTTCATCGGACTTGGTCATGTTATGTTGGCACGAATGAACAAGGCGACAAAAAAGAAAAAAAGACATGTTGTTGACACGAGAGAAATAATTGTCGGGCTTTGCAAGTTAAAACAGGCCCATTCAAAGAAACCAGTAAGACCCAACTACGACCAGAAGAAAGAAAAAAATCAGCCTGTTGAGTTGACAAATCGTTTTAGTCGCCTACTTACAATCATTTGAATTCTAGAAGAATCATAAAAAAAATAAAGACATTGAGTGGCACGCACGTTCCACTTCTCTATCACAAAAACGTGAGAGAGACAAACAACATTACAAAACATGAGAGCTTCTTGGTCGCCGATCATATCCGAGTAGTTAGGAGTTTTGAATGGTTGTTTGTCTGAAATAATGGGTTGTATTTGCGCTACCGCGCGTTCTCCAAACGCCGCCGTTGCCAACACTGACCTATTGGATTCAAGCAAATCCATCCTTCAACTTCTCCCTCCTCCTTCGTCCTCTTCATCTAAAACGGAAGGATCTTTCACACGTCCAAACTCTTCAGCTTCCATCACCGTCGTGGCTAATGGTTATCCAGTGGCACGCCGTCCCTCCACCTCATCTGATCGAAACAGCAATAACCCAGTAGTTATTGTCGGAGCTCCAACCAGGAGAGTTACGGCTATGCCGGTGGGGCAGCCTAAGCAGAAGTCAGAGAGTTTGACTCTGGATAAAGCAGAATCCACTAGCGGAGAATGGCCATCTTGGTTGGCTTCTGTCGCCGGAGAAGCCATCAAGGGATGGACCCCTCGCTCCGCAGATTCCTATGAGAAGTTAGACAAAGTTAGTTAATATTTTTAATAAAAGAACTCATGTTTTTTTTGCTGTCTGAATCTCTTTGTGTGACCAGTTTCTTGTTATAGATTGGACAGGGGACATACAGCAGCGTGTACAAAGCCAGAGACCTTGAAACAGGAAAGATTGTGGCGATGAAGAAGGTTCGGTTTGTTAACATGGATCCAGAGAGTGTTCGGTTTATGGCCAGGGAGATTCTCATTCTTCGTAAGCTTGACCATCCTAATGTCATGAAGCTTGAAGGTCTAGTCACCTCTAGACTCTCAGGTAGTCTCTACCTTGTCTTTGAGTACATGGAACACGACCTCGCTGGTCTAGCCGCAACTCCTGGAATCAAATTCTCTGAAACTCAGGTACTATTACACCTTTTGTTTCCTTACAGACAAAAAAAAAACTCAAGTGACAATAGTCTTACTTCGTTTTCAGATCAAATGTTATATGCAACAGCTGTTTCGTGGTCTTGAACATTGCCACAGACGAGGAATCCTCCACCGTGATATCAAGGGATCTAATCTCTTGATTAATAACGAAGGTGTTCTGAAGATTGGTGACTTCGGTTTGGCTAATTTTTACCGGGGTGATGGAGATCTCCAGCTGACAAGTCGCGTTGTAACATTATGGTACAGAGCGCCTGAGCTGCTGCTTGGTGCAACTGAGTATGGACCAGCCATAGACCTCTGGAGTGCCGGTTGCATTCTCACTGAGCTCTTTGCTGGAAAGCCTATCATGCCAGGACGCACAGAAGTAATGGGAACATTCTAGTACATTTTTAGTTTCTTTGCAACATATAGCACTGACTTTATAATCCTAAACACCATATATCAGACTGATTATGAGTGTATAGTTAGAGAAAAAAATACAACTTAGGCAAATATTTGTCTCGTGTTTGTATATTGATTATGTGAATTTATAATTTACAATCGTTTAGACCTATATTTATACAGATTCAGATATCTAATATTTATTTTCTTTTTAGTTTTTTTTTATTTATCTACTAAATTCGGTTTTCCTTATCCTAAAAGTTATAACTGGTGCACTGAGAGTTAAGTCACTCCGGAATCAATACTATAGAATACAAATGATGAGATAGTTATACTTTTTGCTTCTCAGGTGGAGCAGATGCACAAGATCTTTAAGCTATGTGGTTCACCCTCAGAAGATTACTGGAGAAGAGAAACTCTACCACTTGCAACAAGCTTTAAACCAAGTCACCCTTACAAGGCTGTTCTTGGTGAGACCTTCGGTCATTTCCCTGCATCAGCTCTGGCACTTATAAACAAGCTACTAGCAATAGAACCTGAGAAACGTGGATCAGCTGCTTCTGCATTGAGGAGCGAGGTAATATATTAATACTAACCCTAAATCTATGCTTCTTTCACAAGTTATTAGATGCATTGTCATGATCAGTTGAATACTTTCTTCTATTCAGTTCTTCACCACGGAGCCACTCCCTGCTAATCCATCAAGCTTACCTAGATATCCACCAAGCAAGGAACTTGATGCTAAGCTTCGCAATGAAGAAGCAAGAAAGTAAGACTTCTTGAGTTCACTATTCTTTCTCTCTTGTGGGTCTTTTCTTATTAAAGTTTTGGTTTCAGAGTAAGGGCAGAGGATAAAAAGAGAAGAGGGGGAGAGACAGTGACAAGAGGACGGCCAAAGGATCTTAAAACTGCGCAGACACCTGAGTTTATGGTCGCAGGGCAGTCCAAGGTCACATGCATAAGCCATAAGTTCAAAACAGACGAGGAAGGCGGCACAGGGTTTAGGATTGAACCACCTAGAAAAGGGATCCAACAGAACGGCTACGCTCATGCTTCTACAGTGGTTCACCCAAGTGTTGCTGATACGGAATGGAACAGAGGAGGAAGCATCAAAAGGGAAACCAATGCAGAGCTGAAGTCAAGGGTAACACAAACAGGAGACTTGCCTGGTGATTCTTGTAGGAGAAGTTCCAGCAGAGATTACTCAACCGTAAGCCTCACGTTTCCTTTTTCTAGTTATTCTGTGTGCATTATTAACCTTTTGGTATGTTAACTGTTGAGTTGTGTTTTTGGGATGTGGTCAGGGAAACGCACCAAGGAAAAACAGGATTCATTACTCAGGACCATTGATGCCTCCTGGTGGAAATCTTGATGAAATGCTCAAAGAACACGAGAAGCAGATCCAACAAGCTGTCCGCAAAGCTCGTGTCGAAAAGTCAGGGCAACAGCAGCGTTACACAGGAAGAAATGCTCGGTAGCTAAAAGAGAGAGTGAGAGAAAGAGAGAACAAGAAGAAAAATTAAAATACATAGCAACATGTTTTGAGGTTTCATCAAAGCCATAGAAACTCATTAAGGGTTTTTGTTTTGGGCTCTTCAGTGCGTGAAGCCAGGGGTTGATGCAATGTATAGACAAGTTTATTTTTCTTAGGCCAACGAGATTGACCACACAAAATGTCAAACTTCCTTTTGTACATATACACACAAGGTTTCGGTTGACTTGAGAGTCAAGCAAACATGTGTTTGCAAGCAAAACCAAAATAACTCAAAGAAATGTGCTACTCAATTTTGAAATAGTATTTCTAAGTGACAACAATTCCGCATATCATGCTAAAGCTACACGCAGCTCTGATTTTACTCTTCAAGCTGATCTTTTCTCCACAACAAGCTGAATTCTGGAAAAATATTAAAATTTATGCATTAAGATTTATTTATCTGTTTTACATGTTAAAAATCATATCGCAAAAAGCATAAAGTAAAAAATTAAAAATCCATGATCAATTACTACAAATAAATACTGTAAGATAGTACTTAAACATGTCTCATGTTCCAAAAATAGCACAAAATCACAAAAATAACCGATTAAAAAGTAGAAAACGCGTACCCAAATAGGGTTAAATGATTAGAAATTGGTTTAAATTTTGAGGATGGGGGTTTAGGGACTAAGAGTTAGGTTTTAGGATAAAAATTGTATTTATTTATTTTAAAAAATACTTTAAATATATTTATTTATGCTAAATGTATTACTTATAAATTCATTAAATTGTAAGTTTATCTTTTCACTCTTTAATAAATGTTATTTTGGTCATTTTTGTGACAGACTATTTTGTGATATTTTAGAGATTTGCCTTTGATAGAATGCTAAAATCTCAAACAAAATTATTGGTCATATTTCAGCATTTTAAATATGATTTTCTTTTAAAACAAAAAAAGTAAGTGAACAGTGAAATTGTGTAATAAGCTGATTAGTTTTATAGTTATCTCTTAAATTGTTAGACGATTTGTAGACTTTTAAGTTTAAAAAATATTCTTCAATTGCCTTAATGAATTGTGGGAACGCTGGTTTATAGGGATGAATTAAGGCTGGAAACGTGGGTAATAAAACAAAGAAGAAGAAGAGATCAGAGAGTAAAGAAATAGGAAGAGACCAGTATCGTTGGATTTGGGGAGTAACTGCAGACTCGTTCAAAAGACCATCCTCACTTTCCTATGATCCAAGTAATTAAAAAATTACTTTCACCCTAGTTACCTCTCTATTTAAACTCTTCACTGTCCCCAATCATACCATAAAAAAAACAGTAATCACTAATTTTTTGTTTTCTTCTCTATACGTATTTTATACTAAAAAAAGAAAAATACATTTCCCTGTATTTTAATTTTTTGTGAGTATTAAAGAAAACACAAAACAAGAATGACATTCAATGCGCCTCTTTCAGCGGTAACAAGCTTTATCTGCATTACAAATATCTTTTATCTTTGTTTATATATCACATGAATAATGTAGTTTTCATCAATGGGACTGTAACATTTGATCTCTTTTTCTTTTCTTCTACAAAATGTATACTGTTTTTAAAGGTTGGTGCTCTTGAACTGAATTTAGAAAATATTTTTTTGTATCATATAAATCCTCTTATAATTTTAGCGATGAACATTAAATCATTCACTCTAATAAAACATTCTTGTAACGCCAACATATGGTAACTCAACAGTTTTCATTTTGACATTTAATGTCATCGCTATATGAATCATTACAAAACCTTGAATCAGGATGATGAGGAGAACAATAACAAGAAGCAAATGGATTACAACGATTGGTTACCGATCACCGCGTCTAGAAATGCCAAGTGGTATTACTCCGCCTTCCACAATGTCACGGCCATGGTCGGCGCCGGAGTTCTCGGTCTCCCTTTCGCGATGTCACAACTTGGCTGGTAATTTTCTTTTAAATGTTTTTTTTGGTTACTATCACAGAATAGAAGTTGTAATTAATTATTATTGTAACAGGGGACCTGGACTTGTTGCAATAATGTTATCATGGCTTATAACGTTCTACTCGTTGTGGCAAATGGTTAATTTGCATGAAAGCGTTCCCGGGAAACGGTTTGACCGTTACTCGGAGCTAGGCCAAGAGGCGTTCGGACCAAAACTAGGTTACTGGATCGTCTTGCCGCAACAGCTCATGGTCCAGATCGCTTCCGACATAGTCTACAACGTGACCGGGGGAAAATCGCTTAAGAAATTCGTCGAGCTTCTTTTTCCTCATCTCCATCATATCCGTCAAACTTATTACATCCTTGGGTTCGGTGTGCTCCAAGTCGGTCTCTCTCAGTCTCCTGACTTCAACTCTATCAAGATCATCTCTCTTCTCGCTGCCCTTATGTCTTTCTTGTATTGTCACCAAACCCAAACCCACAACACATCCTCTTGTTTTTTTTTTTCTGATCTCTTTGTTTGTAGGTACTCAATGATAGCGTCTGTAGCGTCAATAGTGAAAGGAATGGAGCATCATCCAGCTGAGTACGGAGTCAGAGGACACACCACGGCCTCAATGATCTTTGACGCGTTTAATGGCGTTGGAACCATAGCGTTTGCGTTTGCGGGACACAGTGTGGTTCTTGAGATTCAAGCTACTATTCCTTCAACACCTGAAGTCCCTTCCAAGAAACCGATGTGGAAAGGAGTCGTCGTTGCTTACTTCATCGTCATCGTTTGTTACCTCTGTGTGGCTATATCCGGTTACTGGGCTTTTGGTGCTCATGTGGAGGATGATGTCCTCATTTCCCTTGAGAAGCCTGTTTGGCTTATAGCTGCAGCTAACTTCATGGTTTTTATCCATGTTATTGGAAGTTACCAGGTCTACTTTTTTTTTTTGGCTCTTGTTCTGTTTCTTTTTCTTGAAAATGTGATTACAATGTAACTGATGATTTATCTGAACAGGTTTTTGCGATGTCGGTATTTGACGCGATCGAGTCATATCTTGTGAAAACACTGAAGTTCACTCCTTCAGTAATGCTGCGTCTAGTTGCACGTAGCACATACGTTGGTTAGTTCTCATTTATCTTTCTTTTTTCCACTTTTTTTTTTCTGGAGACATGTAAACTGATATTCACTTCTTGTGTGTTGTGTAGCAATTGTATGCCTTATAGCAATATGTATCCCCTTCTTCGGAGGTCTTTTAGGGTTCTTCGGTGGCCTTGTCTTCTCATCAACCTCATACTTCGTAAGTCATGAAACATATATCTCAAGTTGTTTGAAAACATTATATTTATATAAAAATGGATGATGTATATATAATGTACCTCTATAATTTGCAGATACCTTGCATTATATGGTTGGTGATGAAGCGACCAAAACTATTTAGCTTCCATTGGTTTGCCTCTTGGGTTAGTCTTTCTTTCTTGATTCCACATAAGCTTTAGTCACAGGGTGATTAAAATTTAATAACTCGATAACCCGTTGTTTAACTACAGTTTGCAATAACAATCGGAGTCTTGATAGCAATCTTTGCACCAATTGGAGGAATGAGACACATTATCCTTTCAGCAAAAAGCTACCAGCTCTTCTCATAGGCTTTCAAAACACACAAAAGCAACCATTATCGCATCAACTTCTTATAAAAGTTTTTTTCTACCATTTAATTTAGCATAGTTTAGATTATTGAATTCTGGGGTTTCTCATTTCTTTTGTTTTCCGTTTCATGGAGTTTCACTCTTTTCTTTCTTTTTTTTTTTGCTATAATCCTTCCGTCAAGAACTGCCTTCCGAATTGCTTCTGGATATCCGTGAAAGCTTCTACGTGGTTTGGTCCGAGGCTGTGACGGATGTTCTCTCCAACCAGTCATTTGAAATCACCTTACAAGGGAATACCATATGGTCTACAGATGTTCTACTGCAGCTAAAGTACTAAATGGCTGTGTAGAATTCAAAGCTTTTTTGGTTTTGGATTGTAATAAAACATCTGAATAATATGATTGGTTATCCGTAATTTCGCTGTTAAGTTTTTTTCTTATCAAATTCGTATTCACCATCCTTAAAAACGTAGCACCAATAGTGCTAGTGTTCTCGTATACAGATGTTTCAAAATGTATTGAAAGATAGCAAAAGAGAAATTGTAACTGCGAAGCCTATATTAACTATCTAAAATCTTTCAAACTTAATCCTCTATTAGAGTATTAGGTGATGACACCAAAGCCTATATTAACTATCTGAAGTTCTTACTTCTTATTGTTAATATCGACCAATCATATTGAGACACAAGACATTACCAAACCACCAAATGACATACATAAGCCCAAAAGAAACTTAAAATCTTTTGTCTCTTTGTCCCCTTAACCTTTTTAGTAAACTGTAACGCCTCTCACTTGAACAATTCAAATTAACACAATCACTGTCTCTCCGTCCATCACAATGACAACTAACCTCCACTTTCCGATTACACTGAAACTCATTCTCTCTACCTTAGCATCTCTCCTCGTGATCACTCTCTTCTTCATCACCAGAACCGATTTCTCACCGTCTTCATATCAGCCAGCGCCGGCCAAAACTATCCAGATCTCCAGCTCCTCCACCAGAACTAAAGTACAGAGCCAAAACTCCGTGAGTTGCGGTAAGATCCCTCCTTCGCTCGCCGATGCTCTCATCCACTACGCCGCCTCCAATGTCACTCCCCAGCAAACACTCTCTGAAATCTCCGTCACCAAGAAGGTAAAATTAACAAAAGACTAACAAAACAACATGCAAGTCAAAAACCAAAACTGAGTAACTTTTTTTTTCTTTTTTAACACGGAGGAACTTAAAAAAAAACTGAGTAAACCACGGAGTAACTTAAAAAAAAACTACTTAAATTGCATCAGGTCCTAGACAAGACATCGCCGTGCAACTTTCTTGTGTTTGGTCTTGGCCACGACAGCTTGATGTGGGCGTCACTAAACCACGGAGGAAGAACTATATTCTTAGACGAGGACGAGTCATGGATACGCCGGATCGCCGAGAAGTTCCCTTCTCTGGAATCGTACCACGTACGGTACGAGACCAAGGTGAGAGACGCGGCGGCTCTGATGTCGGCGGCGAGAGATAGAGAGGAGTGCCGTCTCGGTGCGTCGATGGATCTTAGAGTTTCCAAGTGCGAGCTTGCGCTGAAGGGCTTACCGGAGGTGGTTTACGAGAGGGAGTGGGATTTAATCATGGTGGATGCTCCGACGGGGTTTCACGAAGATGCTCCGGGGAGGATGTCGGCGATTTACACGGCGGGGATGCTCGCGAGGAGCCGAAAGAACGGAGAGAACACGGCTGTTTTTGTGCATGATGTGGATAGGACTGTGGAGGATGAGTTCTCTATGGCGTTTCTGTGCAGAGATTACATGACGGAGCAAGAGGGACGGCTCCGCCATTTTACGGTGCCTAGCCACTGGGACTCTAACATCGCCGGCGGTAAATACTGTCCCTAATCCGCCGATGATAAAATGATTTTTTAAAAAAAAAATTATATATATTTTGGCTGTGACCCGTGAGACTATCTAAATGATATTTTAATTCAACATTTTACCGTTTAATCAAATTTCTTCCACCTCTTTTTTTTTTGGACAACAATAACTAAACTATGATTTTTCTTCCATCTAATAATTTAAAACACACTTAATTTTATGTTATAATAAATAAAGTTCTTTAGTAAATTCAAACAAGTTTTGATAAGAAAAATATGGTTAATACAAATTAAATGAAACAATATTTATGTATAAAATACAGAATAATCAATTTGTATTAAATTTCTGTTAAAATAATTTAAAATAAAAATTAAATAAAAAAATTGTAAAAACTTAGTAAATAAAAGAGCAAACACATGGCACACTGATCAACACCCTAATTATACCAATTCAACTGTAAAAATTATTTATTTAACACCTTATTGTAAAATGGTCTTTCTATAGTAGTTAGATCATTATTAAAACAAAACCAGTAGATCTGAGTTGGACCGTTTGGTGATCAAATTTTGACCATTTGGTGAAGCATTTGACGTTTTCAAGAACTAAAAAGTAAAAATGATTTGACTCAAATGTTTTTAACATGAACGAAACTAATGAAAAAACGTTACAAGAACAAATGACAAAGACACGAAACAACACAAAGTTTTATATTACTTCTTGATTGACTCCATAAGAAAGTTAGTCCTCTAATTGAGTCTCGCCAGTTCCTGAATGTTGATAGGAAATGCAACGGTACGATCACCAGCGAACGCTTTCCTAGCCATAATGAGATTAACTTTCTCGGTAGGATGAAAAGCGTCCCAAAACAGGTACTGATCTCTGTTAGGACAAGGCGTCTCAAAGGGAAGACATGTGATTTGACCTCTGTTCCGTCCTATCCCACAACATCCTTTGTCCAAAGTAGTAACTCCTACAAAACCAACACAGCCATTATTACCCATAATTAAGAGTTTGTGTTAGCTAGCTTAAGATTTGGTAGTTACCATAAACCGCCGGGTTAGCGATGATGTCTTCTAACATTTGAGTGATATCGAGATAAATGAATTTAGCATCCGGGAGATTCTGGTTGAGATTGGAGATCATTGTTTTGACGTTTGTGTTGAAAGGAAGAACAAGTTGGTTAACTTCCTCCGAGCATTTACCGTCGGTTCCTTGAGCTAGAATGCTAGGAATGCATCCCATTCTTCCAAGTCCAGCCACTATAAATTTCCGACCACCGAGATTATACAGTCTCTGCATTACCAAAATAAAAACAACACATTTATGATTACATTTCAGCTTCTTGCTTAGTAAGTACTAATTAATGTTTATGATGTATTACGGTGAGATGATTGGCGTAGTGCTGAACCAAGAGATCTCCGAATTGGTGGGCGTTGAATTGGTTACGGGTAGGGAAATTGGGCAACAAGTAGTTGTTGAGATAGTCGTTGCTTCCCATTCCAATGAAGAACAAGCCTCGAGCCACCGAGTCTGCAATGGCCACCGGACCACCGGACTTGCTGGCCATCTGATCTAACGTTGTCTGGAAGTTATGAATCTGCTGGTCGAATGGTATACGCCCCATCTGACCATCGGATTATAAACTCATTACAATTTTCGATGTTTATTAAGAACAAATATATACTTATATGACCATCATGTAAGAGCTTTGAAAGTACTTGAGTTGATTTTTAATGATCAATTCATTTTAGTAAGTATGAATATAAAATTGTTACTAAAATGTATATAAATTTTTCTATAATATCACCAAAAGGATTTCTATATAAATTAAAATTTTGATTTTATACAATTGCATTTTAAAAATACAAGGTACAATATTTTAACAAGTCCTTCAATGTATTAAAAACAGAAACGAATTTAAAATAATAATTTTGCTAAATAAAACACAAACGAATAAATTAATGGTATAGTATATTGGCTTTCAAAAGTTCATATTAGAACATTATAAATGTACGTTTATATTTGAAAACCACGCAAGTATTATGCGTAGTTCTAAAATGTATACTACAAACAAAACAAAAAAAAATTCTAAGAATCGGTTGGTATACTACTACAAGTAATTATTATTAGATCTAGTAAATACATATTTACTTCTTAGTTCTTATAACAAAAGGTAAAAAGTTGCATGCAACTTACAAAGTTTCCTCCGGTGTCAGGAAGAATCCCCGCGGCTGCAGAAGCGTAGTTGACACCACGAAGCACTTGATCTCCGGTAGCTTCCGAGTACGCCGGAATCAATGGCAACCCCAATAGTTGAGCTATATGATATGTGCATGCATGCATGCATCAAATTACTTCATCGATCAGCCTCATCCAAACGTTATCATTTAAAACCTTTTTCCAAATTAGGAGGAAACGAATACCATGTTTTGAAGAGAAACGTACCAATCCCATCGACCATGGTTAAGCCATTGCAGAACCGACCGGTTGGACCGCCATTGAAATCAATGCCATAAGGGAAGTAATTGGCTTTAGCAAAGGAAGGGATGTTATTGTTGTTCCCATTGTCTATGAGAGAGTCACCAAAGACAAACAATGCCGGCACAATGGCATCATTGCCGTCTTGTTTGACTAATGGAGGCGGAGGAGCAGAAATAGGTTCCTCGACCACATGTAATGGAGGCGGAGGAGCAGAAAGAGGTTCCTCAACCACATTTAATGGAGGCGGAGGAGCAGAAATAGGTTCATTAACCACATCTAATGGAGGCGGAGGAGCAAAAATAGGTTCATTAACCACATCTAATGGAGGCGGAGGAGAAGAAGTAGGTTCCTCAATCACAACTAGTGGAGGCGGAGGAGCATAAGTAGGTTCCTCAACCACAACTAGTTGGCCGCAGACGCCATGCAAAAGCTGGATAACCACCAAGAGAAGAGCTGGAAAGTAGCATAGTCGCCGGAAGTAGAAAGCCATATTGTGAAGGTGTTTGAGTTTGATAGGGTTAATTTTATTGGGTGAAGAAAAGTAAGAATTTGAAAGATTTATAGAGGGAAAGAGAGGGGTTTTGGTGAAGAGTAGTAAATGTTTGTATCCGTCTTCTACCACACAGTAATAAAAGCAATTCACGACAATCACAATATGTGAGTTATGGTATATATATAGCATATCCATAAAATCATTATACCATATCCTGTATTTTTTATACACTATATAAACACATAATTCGAAGTGAATGACTTACGTACGTAGATATACAAACATTTATATTATTAGCAGTTAATTTTAGATCAGTTAACGGAACTTATGGTAAAAGGCATGATTAGAGAATAATGTAGTCGTTGAGCTAGTGGAAGATTTGCAAATGCTTAATCAAAAAAAAAGAACCTCCTTTACAAACGACTACTTTTGTTAAGCTCACAAGGAAGAGGCAAATATAATCAAAAGAAGATAAAAGAAGAGAAATGTTGCATTTGTCTAAAAAAATAAAAATAAAAAGAGAGAAAGGTTGCATTTAAATTGTCGATGTTCTCAGTGACGTTTAAGGCTTTAAGCTATAGCTTTCAAAGTCAGACAGTCGTGAAGACCAATTATGTTGAAGAAGCGAGAAAAAGCAACAAAAAAGTCTCTTCTAATTCAAGATGGTAGTTATACTAGTAGAAATTCGCATCTTGCTTCCTGAATACTGATCTATTAACTGTAGGGTTGACTTTAAATGTTTAACTTCTCAGACTGTGTGATGGAATGATACAAACGTGGGACCTACTAAATGGTAGTCGTTTTGTTTTTGCCATAAATGGTAGTTCACTCGTATCATCGAATGTTAAGCCACTTTGAAAGTTTCCACATCTATGGAGCATTGTTTTAAGTTTCATGACATTATCAGTTTTCGAATCGAGTCAAATCATTTCGATTTTGTGTTGAAATACCACTTTGTTCTTAACTATCCATTTTCTACGTTGGAGTCTAGAGGTTACATAGATAACAATGTAAATACATTGAAAAAGAGGATATGCATCCTCAGTCAACACAAACCATATAGAGTAAAAACTCTATAAATTAATAATGTTGGTACTATGCCATTTTATTAATTTATAGAATTACTAATTTACAAAAGTTTTATTTTCTGATTTTTTTTTATATTTATAATATTTTTTAACAAAATAATTGATTTTACCGTATTTACATTAATTAAATTTTTGAAATTCGACTTTCACCATTAGTGTATTATTTGGTGCATATGAAATATGTTTATAATTTTTTTAAAATGTGGTTTAGATATAATTTTACTAAATATTAGTAAAATATATTGAAGTGTTAAGAAAATAAAAAATAATTCTATCGTGAAATAAAGAAAATAACACAATTGTTTGTTTGTACTTATATAAAATGTATATATACAAAAATTATTAGTTGATGCTTTTAACGGGACCATATATGTATAGGATTTTCTAAAATACTATTATGTAATTATTTTATCGATTTGTATCATATTTTGAACCGATCCAATTCGGAACCGAAAAAAATTATTAATTTATAGTGTTTATTAGTTATCGAGTATTAATTTATTGAGTTTCTATAGTAATCCATAAACTCAAAACATAGATAGAAAGAGTTTAAGTGCAAAGTATACAAACAACACTTATAGTCATTTCGCCGCTCACACCAACAAATTTAAAACAAGAGGAAAAAGTTACAAACAGATTTTCAACAGCCTAGCAAGTACCACATACCTTATTATACTTGTGCATGATTTTAAAACACTAATTATGCTTACCAAAGATTATTTGAATTCGTAAGACATAGTCTTCAAATATCCTATGGTCTAGAACTGAAATATTTCACTTGGCATGGCTAGTGGAATATAAGAATAGTTAGTCTCCACTGTTGCGAAGTTAGCATCTAATATGCTATTGTTGTTCTCCTCTATCTGCATTATTTCACCAACACAGCAACAAAGTAAAGCGTTAGGGCAAATCAGTCTAAATATCATTGGAATGTTGTGACTATAGCAAGATATACATTTGGATATAACTCTCATATAGATCTCCAACTTCATAAGAAGTGCAATTATAACAATTTCATAGTAAATTTGATACCTTATCGAGGAGATACTTGTTGGCATTTTTGAGGACTCCTTCCTTCACACAGACATACAAAACCGTTGAGCAATGTTAATTTAATGTTTTGTTTTTCTAAACCAAAATCCTGACTCATACGTACTGATTTATATGAAGCTGAATATACAATATGATGTAATGGGCTTACCTTGTTCCTCAAGGATTGAATTTCTTGAAGCATAATCTCCATCTGCAACATTACATATAAACTTCTTTATAATAGAAACATATAACTTTTTGCCAAAAAAACAGAGATATGCAGTAGAAACTCTATAAATGAATAAACACGATAAATTAATACAAAAAAATCCCGAGTTAGGCCAGTTCAAAATATGACACAAATCGATAAGATAATAAGATAATATTTTTTTAAGAAAATTCAATGTAAATATATAATCCTATTAAAATCATAAATTAATAATTTGTATACATATATAATCCTATTAAAATCATAAATTAATAATTTATATAAGTACAAAAAAATAATTCATCTATGTTTTCTTAACATTTCAATATATTTGACAATAATATTATAAAGCAACACTTAAATTCTATGAAAGATATTTTATGTACACCAAGTAATATAATAAAATATAAAATATCTTTCTAAAATTTCATTAATGTATATATATATCTAAAAATGAAAGTTTTATAAATTAATAACTCTATAAAGTAATAAAACACCATAATCCCAACATTATTAATTTATAGAATTTTACTGTATAATTTTCCTAATCTGCAGTATTTAATATTTATTTTCCATAACATATTGATTGTACATCTATACAAGCATTAATGTCATGTATACCTTAGCAGAGCGGATCTGAGAAATCCAATACTCAAGATGCTTCTCTAGCAGAAGAAGTTCTTCAAGATTCATCGCCCCATCTCCTCCTCCAAACATATACATGAATCCATTTTATTATTACATATGTATGTATGTATGTATGTATGTACGAATTTATAATCCATAAGAACAACTTAGTAAGGAAGTAGCTAATGTGTAAATAGCTAAACATATACCTTATTCCTTTCTGAAGCATCTCAACCTCTTTCTTAAGCACATTGACCTCAATATCTTTCGGATCCTAAATAATCAAATCTCGTTTCAATGTTTCTATTATTTGTAAATAATAATGTTAAGTTACAATTAGGAACCATGTCCGTACTGACCGTACATATAGACAGACGTACATGTATTTATTCCAAAAATGTATAGATATCATGCGTAAAAAACAAAAAAAATAGGAGTATGTACATGGTTCCGCGCGTGCCAATGACAACAGCTTAGGGCTACGTTTTTTAAGTGTCTAGGGCAACTTTTATCAAAAGACTGTGCTGAGATAAAATAATATGATACTTCGTTCGAAATATAATGTGATTAAAGAACAAAAATATTCAAATATTTTTAAAGTGTTATGGGTATTGTTGTCTCTAAAGCATCTTTTACTTTAACAGTAATAGTTTAAATTGTTTTGCTTTACCAATAAAAATTGAAACAATATTACTTGTTTTTGTTTTCATTTATACTTGTAGTACAAACGTTCCACAATATGTGAGTGACTCACACTAGTAGACAAAATTAATAAATCAGAAAATGGGAGCGGTAGTTGCAACGACTGTTTACTTCATAACTATTAATTTCATGTATAACCGGAATCTGGTGCCCTACCTAGCTTGCAGACTATTTTAATTCAAATCAGTTAATTATGAACAACGCCCAACAGAGTTTCGCTTTGCATGTCCACACGTGTTACCAAATAGCATAATATCAAAATAAGGAGTATATTTATACGGAAAAATAAGAAACAGAAAACCCCATAGAACGAAATGAAAAGAAA
Organism: Brassica rapa; assembly: GCF_000309985.2. Taxonomy (NCBI): domain Eukaryota; kingdom Viridiplantae; phylum Streptophyta; class Magnoliopsida; order Brassicales; family Brassicaceae; genus Brassica; species Brassica rapa. The sequence continues at coordinate 25,357,600 of NC_024801.2, forward strand.
TGATTAACGGTGTTTATGAGACGTTGAGCACCGGCTAGTTTTAATAAAACCAAAAATGGCATAACAACCAAACAGTTTCAAAAATTAATTCCAAAACTCAAAGAGAAAAGTTTTATATAAGTCCGCAAGGAAATAAAGAATTAAAATGAAAGAGAGGAGAGACGTACAAGATTTGGGGGTTGAAATTGTTCTTGAGAAGTAAAAGTAGCAGAAGAAGAACCACGATGACCACCAGTACACTTCATGTACTTATCAATCACCCCCTCCATTGTTCTGTTTTTTATAAATCAATTTTATATATATATAAGTTTCTATTTAATTACATTAAAACACAAATAAGGGAATTCTTGAAAAAAAAAATACATATATGAAGACTATGAGATATATAATACATTAATACCCTTTAGTTGCAAGCTCAAAGAGCTTGCCCTGAGGAGAAAAAATTACAACACCAATCTCGGCGTCACAGAGCACAGAGAGCTCCTTAGCCTTTTTGAGAAGACCAGTTCTCCTTTTGCAGAACGTTACTTGTCTGTGAACCGGGTTCTCGATCCTCTTCAGCTGAATCTTTCCACGAACCATCTCTATATGATGCTTTTAAGGTTTGGATTTGTGTTTAAGTTTGGATTTGAAGTTAGAACGTGGATCAACCTCCCACTAGTTTGAACTAGCTTCAAGGTTCCCCACTTACTGTTTCGGTTTCTCTTTTTTTTTCTTGGGAGAAAACTGTGAAGTTATGACCAACACCTTCTTCTCTTTATATATAATCTCCATATACAGATCCCCCCCCCCCCCCCCCCCCCCCCCCCACTCACTTCTGTGCTTCTTATTAAAACACCTTTTTTTCCACAAACCCTCATTTCCATTTATATATAATATATGTATGTGCCCATATATGTTATATTATATGTAACTATGCATTCATACAAAGTATATAGCTACACAAGCGAAAGCTCCTTCTAAAGCATTGTTTGTTATTTTATGGGTTTGTATATCACACACTTTCCCTTCTTCTCTAGCTTGTATAAAATAAACTTTTAGGTTATACTTGATTGATTGATCTTACATCGGAGTGACATATGACTTGGCATGCACTAATTGATTCAACATGTATACTATATTTATATAAATTTAACTATATTATAAAATACCTAATAATCCAAATATTTTTCTAATTTAATAGGTTATTTGAAGTATGATGAAGAATGTACTTATCATTGGTAATAATTTCTAGTTTGCTACCTTTTTTTTTTTTGGGAACTAGTTTGCTACCTAATATACCTATCAAAGACCAATACTCTTATAGCTTACATGTTTTGACTGAATTCATATCTAAGAGTATCTCCAAAAAGAAACTCTATAACTTCAAATATAGAGTTTTTTTAGAACAAGACTCTTATCCATCTTCTTGCTCTAAAAAAAAACTTCAAAATTTCAAATTTAGAGTTTTGAGTAGTAAAACTTCATATTTGAAATTTCACTACTCAAAACTCTAAATTTGAAGTTTCATCTTTTATTTGCATTTTGGTCATTATAAATAATTATACATCACATTTATGATTCTTAAGTATTTTCTCATTCATAGTTTTAATTAATATTTATAACTTTTGTATATTTTAAATATTTCAAATTTATTTTTATAAATTAAAATTTTACACATAAGTTTAAAAAAAAAATCAAAATAAGATTTATAATATTTTAAAAGTAGAATTAGACAACAAGAATATTACAAAAGAAACTTAATAATTTTTTTTAAAGAAGATATATACATGAAGACATAATTATTACACAAATTTAAATATTACAACAACACTAATTTTAATGAAACTTCTAAAATATTGTCTAAACAAATTTTGTATAACCGAAAATGGAGCATTAATAAAATAATTTTATGTAATGATGTGGTATTTTGCTTGTAGTTTAATATTTAATTATCTATTTCTATTTATAATTTTATATTTTAGTGTAAGATTTATTAATTAATATTACAATAATATTTTATATATGTGCTTGTTATCTACAAAAGTTTTATGAATTTATATTAATTATGACAAATATAAAGAGCATAGTATAAATTACAAATAATTTTGAAATTAAATTTAAAGTTTTGGTTTTGGATAATAACACTTTGAAACTTCAAATATAGAATTTGCAAAACTCTATAATAGAAAGTCTTTTTAGAGATGCTCTAAGAACGAATGTATATACTCGATCAATGCTCAACCGCACAACAATAATCATTGAAACGTTGATGAAATTTATATCAAGGTCAATTATGAAATTTAATGATAAGAACGACACTTTTGGTTTCTTATATATATGTTCAGTTATATACTGGTCGATGGGGATTCTTAGCCCACTCTTAACCACTAAAAGTACAAAACAAGTGATGGTCACTAAGAAATAAGTATAATTAGTCAATATCTAAAGTGGGTATTATGTTCATCTCATCGTGGTGGAGAACCAATGACCTGCCCATGTTAGGTTCCAATGTAGCCTTTTTGGCTATGTAATATATTTATCTATTTATTTGATCCATTTCAAAATGTTTTTTGGCCATCTTGCTTTGCCCTTTGTCTACGTGACAACTCCTGAATCTTATTCTTCAGCAGTACGTGGTTTTCAACTATCTTTTCTTCTTGGAATATGGAATTACTTTCCCTATACATGCATAGAAAATACGCCAATTTATTCCAAATATATACCTATATACATTAGTTGTTTATTTTATTTTTTTAACTGAACATTAGTTGTTTAGTTAATCTTTACAGATCATATGAAAGAACTTTTGGTTAAGCATAGTTATTTTAAGGGAAAATTGGAAAAATGGGACACTTTGAACTTTTGTTTGTCACAATAAGACTTCTCATACTTTTGACAATTTTGGACATGTTTTACCCTTTTTTAATGAGAAAAATAGTAACTTGAATTTTAAAAATGTAAAAAAATATGATAAGTGTTGGAAACATAAGTATGACAATATATATGTTTAAACTTTTTTAAAAAAAAATTGGAATCATATTTTATTTTCTCTTCTAGGTACAGTTAGAAAACTCATTTTGGTAATCTACCTAGTTTATATGTCCGATTCTAAGTTTTAAACATAGATATATCTAGGGTATATACTGTAAACTAACATTTCTTGTATAATCTAGCACAAATAGAATTGATTACGTTATAATCAAGAAAGATGTCTTCGGTCTACCTACAGTTTGATAACGATATATAGCCACAACTCAATGATATAGGTCGGTTATATTATGTTACATAACTTGTTCTGCCTTTTACCTTATATGATGCCTTAAAGAAGAATATGTTTCTCGCCTACTATATTTTGTTCTGCGTAGGTAGTATACATATTCTAGGTAAATCCGGAAAATATGGAAACTTCCATATTCAGTTGAAAATGTTTCCTGAATCTAAACTAAATATATCATAAATCTCTCAAAGAATATTTTATTTAATATCTTTAATAAATTTAGTCTAAACCAAAAATATGGAAGTTCCATTTTTTTTTAAATTTCTTTACTAAATACCGATTAATCGGGGATTAATTTTAAACACTGTTTTTCAATTTTCAGAAAATTGTTTATATTACATAGTGATTTGTATAGAGAACATCATTTATTGAAGCCGCCTAGTGGGAATTGGGTAGGTTTATGTTGCCCGGTTGTCAGGTTCGATCCCCAAGAAGTGCATTTTGCTCTTTTTAGTGTTTATTTTCATTAATGGCATAACCGTAAATAAGTCATCATCTTCCTCGACTGTTTTTAGGGTTACAGAGATATTTTTACAGAGCCGCCATGCTTTATTTGATTGATTTCGTCCATTATTTTTGCATTTTTTTGTTGGGTATGGTTTAAATTTGTAGATTTAGCATGTATCTTCCAGTTTCAAGCTTTCAAAACTTAAAAACGTGAAATAAGTTTGGTGACTCCGATTTAATGGCCGCCTTTAACAAAGGATCAAATCAAGAACAAAAGAAAATCACCCATCAAATCAAATACGAAATAAAATCGAAGATGCTATAAACCATCTTCACATGACACAATGCGAAATCAAAGAGGCTAAGAAGGATATCAAGTAAAGATGGAGACAATAATCTGAGAAGATAAAGAAGAAGATGAGAACATAAACCTCATAAAGGTATTTGTGAAAAAATGTCATGCCTTGAATTGTGGAAGAAGAAAAAATGAAACAGACACAATTACGTAACTTTTAATGCTTTTGATTTTTCTTTCCATCCCTAATGTAAAAACAATTATAAATAAATCTAATTAATAAACATTCTATATTTTAATTAAATTAAAATTTCAATAATCTAAGGGTATAATCGTATTAACATTAATTAAAATCTTAATAAGACACAAAACTTAAACAAAATCTTATTGTGACAAATCAAAGTTCAAAGTGTCCTATATTTCCAATTTTCCCTTATTTTAAGGACTAATGATGTACTTGTAACCATTTGTTTCTCTCTCTTAAATCCACTCTTATATCCTATATTTGATGTAACCGGAGATAAAGTTCGGGTAAAATATAGAGATGCAAAAAATAAACAAAAATAGTATGAAGCATTGATATTAGTAAGATTTATGGCTGAGCTTCAGAAACTGGTTGCTGTACAAAATTGTGACCTACTAACTACTTTTTTTTAATTACTAATTTTCTTGTTTAACGTACTAATGAAATTTTTACAAATTAATGTCTCCAGAAAATGATTATACCTTTATAGTACTAACAACCACAATCTGGGGCAAGCAACTGTCTCACAGTTTTTACTAAATTTGTTTCATTCTTGTATTTATTTCCAGCGTAAATTATAACATCCAAATTAAATCCCACCATGAAGAAGTAAGGATTTAATGAATGAAAAATCGTCTTCCTTTAGAGATATTTTTAGCTAATATAAGAGTATAATCCTTTTAATTAATTTGATTCATCTATACAAAATCTAAATCTATTTGAATATTTTCAACACATTTTTTTATATAATAGACAAACTTTAAAATGTAAAAGTAGAGATTAGTTTATCTCTAATATATTTTTTATAATAGAATAATGTTATATTTGACTCTATATGAAAATATCATTATTATATAAATAGAAAAAAAAACGTTCATTTATTATAAAAGAATATATTGGAGAGAAATTCACATATATTTCATATATAATTCATCTATTAAAAAATAAAAAAATAGTAGAAGTGGGTTTCAGATTGTTTAAATATATGACAATTTAGTCGGGATGTATTCAAATAATCATCTTTTTGTAGCCAAGGTTAGTATCCAAGATATTATCAGAACGGGGCTCCTCTACAAATGGTTTGAGTTTGCCGGCCACTACAACATAATAGAATTGTTGTGGAAGCAAAGTTCTAACTAGCTAAAATAGTACGTGGTCAAAAAATGTATTAGGACACTACATTACTATCTTAATCCTTTTAAAAATTTGGTTCACGGTTTGAACAGACTATTTCTAAGACAGAAGGATAAAGAGGGAGACGTTTATCTCTATAAGGTAGGTACGATGGACTGATAGGTCAGGTTAAGTAAGCAAGAAGGGAGTAGAATTAATAATCTTGGCAAATCAAAATGTGTCAAACATGCAAAATCCAGAAAGTGTGTGTTCGATCAGTTACTTATTTTGCCTTGCATCTTTGATCTCATTGGCTCTCAAGATCGTATCTATGATTGACACATGGTTTATTTTTCTTGTCTTGTAAGGCCATAAAGTGTCTTTTTATTCCCCACTCCCTATATTTTTTGTATTTAATTTTATAATATTTAATATTTATCTTAATACATGATTTTAATCTTATTCTATTTTTTCCTCTAAAATAGAGTACAGAGTAAAAATGTTCCAATTGTATTCTATTTTCTACTATATAATAGTGTAAACCTATTTTTTATTTTATATATAGAATAATTTTTTATTATTTTTTGTTTATCACTCTATTTTTTACTCTAAAATAAAATATAAACAGCATCTAATTCTATTATAGAATTATTCTATTTTAGAAGAAAAAACAGAATAAACCATTGGAGATGATTAGTTTAACTATGAGTACAATCCGATCTGCGAGTGGTTTTCTTGAGTTAACTTCAGTATAAACATTAATATAATATGTGATAGACTAATTAGTAGAATTATTACACATTCAAACCAATTATTTTTGGGTCGATGGACTTTATCGGTGACGTTAACCTTACTGGAGTATAAGATATCGGGTTCGCAAAAGTTTATGTTTCAGCCAAAAACTTTTTGGCAAGAAAAATAATATATTTTTAAACTAAAAATAATATAATTTTTTTTTTAATTTCTGCAGCTACGACCAGCACAGATCAGTGACTTTAATAGTTTAACGTATTAAAAAAAAGAACCAATGACACCATCTGCATCAAAAATATCTCAACTCAAACCTATCACCACAAAAACTAATATTTTATTACGAAAATCGTTCAAACGCTTAAAAATCTATGTCAAATTTTTTTATTTGAGAGTTTGGTATGACTTTCTTTAATTTAGACTCTCGCATTAAAATATTTGAGAGATACCGAATAATAATGCCCTTAATTAATACATATGTATGCGTTGTATATGAGTCTGTCATGTACGTGTGAAGGATAATGCTTAAGACTACGAAGGAAACAAAATAAAGGACAGTTAAAAAGGAGAAAATACAAAAGTTATTATTAATATCTAAATTTACAAGAAGCACTAAACTTATGTAGTAGTGTTCCCAACTTCCCATTGAATCATTGAATCTTTAAAAGAAAGGACTAGATGCCTTAGGATAATTAAGATTGCCTTTATATTCTTATTAATCCTCAACTAATTATGCACTATATATTTGGTTAAATACATTTGTTATTGGAGGAATCATTGTACTATTATTTTGGGGCTGATTATAAACCTCTGTAATAGTTAAGCATAGCTAACTTTGTTACAGATTAAGATTTAGTGTCTTTAGTATTTTTTAAAAACAGTTCTAGAAAATAAATTTATAACAATACAAGAATATATAAACAATAAAATAGTCTATGACTCAAGTTTGTTTAAAATATATATAGTTTTTTCTTTGTAACTTCAAATATACTCTCTTTGTTTCAAAAAAATCTATATTTAAATAAAAAAATGTTTCAAAAATATATATGTTTTACATTTTCAACATATAAATTAATTGCAAATTGTATACTGCAAAAAATATAATTGTATTTATAAAGATTGTATTAGGTTAAAAGTTGTGGGGAATAGTTGATAATGGAAAATAATGCATTGGTAATTAAAATTTGATATATTTTTTTAATAAGTGTGAAAAACTTAAAACATGCATCTTTGTAAAATGGAGAGTATATAGTTACTATCTCAAACCAATGATAGAAATAGATTCCAACCTATTCATTTCATCAACTAATACAGCGATCAAACATTCAAATCAGATAGAAGCTCCAACGGACAAAGTTCTTCACTCACTTTTACATACTTTTGAGTGTACCATTTTTTTTTTTTTAGTGACAAAAAAAAAAGAGTGTACCATTTTTAATTGATTAAGATTGGCTTAGTCATTATAGAGTTTTTATAAAGGAAATTCTTGCTCTTCCTCCCAATAGTTATTGTGATCTTCCTCAAATGTGCAGGCAACCTGAACCATAGTCATCCATAAATCTCCGGCGATAGATCGTTCCTCATCTTTTATAAGAACCATCCATATCACAGACATATCCAACTGGCACAAAGGATATAAGTCTACTATTTTGTCCCGAATAATTACATAATTTTTATAGGATAAATTAGTAAATATGATAACATCATATGTTTACAAAATTATTTATAAATAAATAGTTCCACTTATATCATAATCTAAATTTTTTTTATATAAATTTATGCATACAAATATTATACAACTTCATTTATACAACATTATCGGATGAGATGTTTCTAAAAATTATTTCTTTATAAATCAATATCTTCATAAATTTTCAAAATTTTCAAAATTTTAACATTATTGATTTATAAAATTTCTATATATGTATAAACAAATGCAGTCAAAAAATTAAGAGATAAAAAATATTTTGTATAAAATGATATGAGAGAAAAAAAAATTCTCTCAAAGAATCATTTTTCTATAAAAGAAATTCTAGAATGACCAGATCAGCGATGAATGATTAAAAATGAATCTTTAAAGTAATTAATATTTATTCAATAATGTTATAATTAGTGGTGGTGATGCGAGACGGGATGCAGTGGAGCATCCAGCCATCCACAAAATGGGGTCACAGCTTATAGAATAATCCGTACACCAAGTTGATTTTTAACAAACGCCAATTTGATTTAGTTAAATGGGAAATATGCAGGCTTTTGTATTTTATTTCGTTCTATTTATTTAACAATGTTTTATGATACCAACACTAATATTTTGAGGCATATGCCATATTTGGGAAAAACTATAATTCAAAAAAAAATACTATCCTTCCTTTTCCCATAACAATCATAACAATACTATACAATTAATTATGGAGAACAATGTGAATAATTATCTCCAAAGTAATTAACAATGTGTTCAAGTACTTCTGCTATTCTTCTGTTCATCGTTTCTGTGCACCAAACGAATTTTATTAAGAAGAGCTTAAGTACTTTTGTAGAAACTTTTTTCAAAAAAAAACTTTTGACACAAAAAAAATTGAGGAAAAACTGAAAGCCGAGAGATCCAGATTTTGATTTTATTTTCTTGTGCCAACTACTACCAAGAGTGAGATAGCTTGTGGAAGATAAACTAGGAGGTTGATTGTTTGTAGTTTCTAAAATGGTTTTTGATTTTTGGTTTTCTAAAAATTACTTTTTTGCCAATCAAGATTTTTGAAAAATAGATTTCCTAAATTTTAGAGAAACTAGATTTTGAAATAACTACCTAATTTTTAGCAAAAACTAAAAACTACATTTTCTTGGATTCCTTGAGCAATGTACGTGATTTGTTTTCTTTTTTTTTTCTTTTTGCTGAATTATTAGTATATCTATATCCATGCATTAATATAGTATAAACAACAAAAATACATTAGTGATAACTATTCCAAAAAATAGTAAGAATCACTAAGAAAAAATAAACAAAATTTTTTTTTGTCTATCATGTAAATTTAAATTCTAAAATTACAAAATAAAAATCATCCAAACAATCATCACCTAAGTAAAAAGCATTTGTACATATCAATAATATTTTAAAAAATTTCAACAAAATAAAATTAATTATTTAAATTTACTTTATGTAAAGTTTACATGTTTTTTAATAATCTATAGGTATTATTTGCCAAAATTTATAGTACATTTTTACTAATCATAAAAAAAAATCTTTAATGTAGTAAGACTACTTTATTAATTAAATGATATTTTATTTAGATTAAAATATTTGAATTACATAAATTTTATTTGTATTCATATTTTCTGTTTTGAAATAATTTTATCAAATAAGTTTATGTGTATTTTGATGATAATATTTTATATTTTATTATTTTAGAGTAAAGTGTTAATAATATCTATATTATTAAAGTTGAAGTACACATTGGGATTGTTTGGCAATATGAATAGTAGTTAAAAAATAGTACTGTTTGGAAACATGGATAGCAATAAATTAGAAAAAACAATAATGGGCTTATGCTACTAAAAAAAATTGAAAGTCCATTACATTATATTAAAAAGTAATGGATCTATGTTACTTGATATATATATTCAAATCAAAATAATAATTTAAAATTAATTTATATCAAAAATTCATTCAAAAATATACATATATTCAAAATTTGATTTTTACTAACATATTTTCCAATAACTATTATAATTTTTTTAAATATATATAATAAAAATACAATACAAAATCCAATTTCAAACACCAACTTAAATTATGGTTTTATATTTCACATTAAGTTTTAAAATATAATATGTGATTATTTATATGATTGTACGTATAAAATATTATTAATTATAAGAAAACTTATTTGATGGTACGTATAAAATACGATTAGTTATATGATAACACATATTTTGTAACCTATGATAACACATATAGGATATATATAATAGTGATTAGGGGTGGACGTTCGGATTCGTTTTCGGGTCTTTTTGAGATTTCGTGTTCAGTTCAGATCTTTGAAGATTTGGTTCTGATTTGGATAACCAATTTAAATAGGTTTGGTTTAAATATTTGGATAGAGAATTAATAATTATTTAAGTATTTTTAGAGTTTTGAGTATTTTTTTAACTATTTAAGATATTTACGTTTAATTATTTGTATATATTTTCAAGCATTTATGCGAACTTAAAAGTATCATATATATAAGTATATAAATCTATTTTGGATACCCAAAATAATTCGGTTCGGATCGGATTAGGTTTCAATTATTCAAATACCAAAATTTTGAATAATTCAGATATTTAATCAATTCTGGTTCGGATTTAGTACTACTTATTCGGATTAAGATCGGTTTGAATCTTCGAATTCAAGTTTTTTACTCAACCCTAAATAGTGACATAAGAAGCAAATATCATCATATTTTTTTTTTAAAAAAAATAGACCCGCACGGGCGTGCGGGTCAAAATCTAGTTTTTATATTAAAATCAAAAACCAAAAACCAAAATCTAAAGCAACCATTCATGATTTTCAAAAAACTAAAAGCTACTGCAAAATCAAAAACCAAAAACTAAAAACTAAAATCCAAAAACCATTAAAACAATCATCACCTAGGTACATACAAAATTGTGGAAATATTGATGATCCTCATTCCTCACATATGTGTCAAACCGAGGTGTGCCGTAGACGCTTAATTTCGGTTGGTTTTCTCAATTCGTCGGGAGGAAGCAGTAATAGCTAATAAGGAGAACATAGAGCGGAAATCAGATTAGTTAATTAGTGGTAGACTGGTAGGCATGAAAGAAAAAGAGAGAATTATAATATACTAAAAGAAAATTGATTCGTATCCCAAAATTTTGTCATAGATTTGTTAAGAGGCATCACTGAATTGTCATGAATTTGTTGAATCCAGACAACATTATTGTAGCTCATAAACTTGTATATAATCTGAAATTTCACCAACAGTGGTTTATAATCTGGTACATTTTTAAGGCTGGTAATGCAATGAACTCAAAGAAATTTTGATTACTTTTGGTGATAAAATTAAAAACTAACTGAAAGGTTTGATCTACAGGATCATGAAAATCTTTTTTATTTTATTTTGTATTCCTCTAATTATCATTTCGTTAAATTTAAAATAGGTGTTTAAAATTTAAAATAGTTAACAAAATAAACAATAATAAAAAATATTTTCATGATTAACTATTTTAAATTTAGATAATTATCATTTATTGTTTTAGAGTTTTATGTTTATTTTATATATAATCGTTTAAATTAATTATTTGTATTCAGTTTATAATTTGATTAATAAAAATTAAGAGTTTTTCGAAATATCTTTTTGCATCACATAATGTTTGCCTCTATAATGTTTCGTCAATCCAAATTTCAAAATAAAGATGTTTATCCATATAAATACAAAAAGCTTAAGGACATGCTTTCAAGATGGTTTACTTTACCATAAAAAAATGTCATCCACAAAGTCATGCATGACTTTAGCAATGCCAATATACATCGTATGTTTCAAACTTTCAAATCTATTTGTGCAACTCTACTAAGTGCAATGGTTGATTTTTGATGGAATTCTTAAGAAAAATAAAAAAGACATTAGGTTTTTTTTTGTTAAATGGTAAATATCATTGATGACAATGAAAGTCTGGTTACAACGTAATTGAAAACCACATTCTGTTAATAGCCAATTTGACCCTAGTGACCACAAAAGACATTAGGTTGTTAAGGAAAATGTGTCTCACAAAAAGAAACAACGGAGAATTAGGGTTTAGGGGACATATATTCAATGTTTCAACCAAGCTTTGCTGGTCACATTACAAATATCTTTCCTTTCGAACAAAACTATTTCGGATTTAACATCTGTACATCAAAATCATCAATTCCCCTTAACTATAAATATTCGATTTAAGATGATACTAGATTTTGACCCGTGCAACCGCACGGGTGTTTGTTTTTACTTTTTTATAAATAAATTATTGTTTTACAACATAAATGATATATATTTTTAATGTTAATCATACACTTAAATGTTAATCAATAATTTTATAATTTACATGTTATAATTAATTAATTATTTAAACCTTATGTATTTGCCACTTTTTATTATATATTTATCTTATTATATTTGCATTTAGTTATTAAGCAAATTAATATATTCATGAGAAAATATATTTAAAAAATATTTTGTATTTAATTTAGGATAAATTCTGACCCGTATTTCAAAACTGGATTTCTTTTTACCAATATTTTTATGCTTATTCATTTTAGATAATTTATTATTGTATATATAAAAGTGTAAGATATGTTAATTTTTAGACATGTATTATATAGTTTGTTAATTTTAAGCCGTTCTATCATCATATTATATTTTAAATAAATAGTTTATATTTATGAAAATAAAATTTATAAATTTATCAATTGAATATAATTTATCATATTTATTTTAGTATAATAATTATATTTTAACATGATCATGACTATAAAAATAGATAAAATATGATATAATTTATTTATTTTCATTTCTAAACGATAACTTAAAATACATTAAGTTATTGTTTAAATATTTTTACACATATTTATTAGAATTTTTTAAATATAGTATATAAATATATACTATATTTAAAATGAAAATATATTATGATTAAAGTAGTTACAAAGATTTTATATTATTAACTTTATAGAAATACATGTTAATTTTTATACATGTATTATATAGTTTGATAATGTTAACCCATCTTACCAACATATTAGATTTTATTTTTGAACATAAATATTTTATAATTACGAAAATAAAATATATAAATATATAAATTTAATACAATTTTATTATATTTAGCTCAATATAATAATTTTATTTAGCTCAATATAATAATTTTATTTTAATATGATTGATTATGATTATATAATAAATAAAATATTATAGATTTTTTTATTTTTCTTTTTATATAACTGAATATATTAATATATAATAATATTTTAAACTAATTTCGAAATTAGTGAAAATATTTAAATATAATTTCGAAAATGAAGATCTTGTAAAAATCTTTTCAAACATATTTGTTAAATTTTTAAAATAAATATATTTATATTTAAAATGAAAAGATATCAAAAGATATTATGATTAAAATATTTTAAAATTTCTATTTATTATTAGTCTGAATTAAAATGTAGTATGAATTTCTATGAATAGGTCCATTAGGTCTATTTTTAAAAAAATCACACATGAATCAAAGTTGTGACTTCTGTTTTAATATATAAGATATTTTGAACCAAAGATTATACAAATAAACCCTAATATGAAAGGGCTATAAAGTTAAAGCCCAAATACAATTTATTGGGCCCAGGTTGTCATGATCAGGTCCAACACTAAGTTTTTTCTGGGTAAAGTTAGAACCTTTGTTCACTTTTTGTTACGTCTTTTGTTTATTATCAGCACTTTTCAAATATATATATTTTTAATTTTATCTAGTCTTTTTATATTGCAATGCATTTCTTATTACCTTTTGCAATTTGGAACGTGGGCTGCTAGTTTTGCACAATTTGTATTTTTTTAAAGGAAAAAATGATGAGAGGCTTTCTTTTGGGTAATTTAGTTTTTTTGCTTTCGGCTCTTTTTCATTATTACCTTTAATGTGCATGTTATATGGTTTAATCAAAGAACATGATGTTCGTTTTTAACTCAGTTATTTATTACTTTGAATGCTTAGATTAGATCCATATATTTAATCATTATTTTGCAGTTTGCACCAACACCTTCGGAGTTCATTCCATAAAATTAGAACGCTACAAAAATTGGAATTTCGTTTTCACCTTTTTATTGCCCACGAACTTATTATATATATAGATTTGTTTTTTTTTTAAAAAAAATTTAATAAAACAAAATTCATAAGGAATAAAAAGTACATTGACAATTGTCTAACTTCTTTAGTTATATGCTTATCGTAAGAATATAAAACTTTGGTGCTTTCAATTATTGAAAGTTTGGATTATCTCGCTGTATTTTGTTATAAGAAATTTTTGGGTTCACCCCCTAAGTGAATCTATAGATTCACCTTTTATTGGTTATTTTATATACAGATTTTTCCAAAAAAAAAACAGAATATTTAAAATTATATTTTTAAATAAAAGAATAGAAAATAAATAAAAAAGTATAATAACAATAAAAAAATGATTTTTTTAATATTGTTAAAACCGTTCATACTAAACACTAAACCCTAAACATGAAATTCTAAATCTTTAGGTAAACACTAAATCCTAAACCCTTGGATAAATCCTAAATCCATGACAAACTCATAACCTTTGGAATATATCTTTACCCAAGAGTTTAGGGTTTACCCAAGGGTTTAGGATTTACCCAAAGGTTTAGGATTTAATATTTAGAGTTTAGAGTTTAGGGTTTAGTATGAACGGCTTTAACAAAATTCTTTTTTTACAGCTGCTACTATTTTTTTTTTATATTTTACCTAATGGTTTAGGGTTTATCCAAGAGTTTATGGTTTAGGGTTTAATGTTTAGGATTTAGGGTATAGGGTTTAGTATGAGCGACTTTAACAATATTAAAAAAATTCGTTTTTATTGTTATTACATTTTTTATTTATTTTTTATCCTTTTATTTTAAAAAATAAATTCTAAATATTCTGTTTCCTTTTTTAAAAAGATCTGTATATAAAATAATCAATTTTTATTGGTTGGTGAACCAATTCTCTTTTGTTATAATGCCCTTTTAAAATGAGATAACATAAAAATGACTATCTTCGTTTTAACGATTTTAATTAATAAATTTCAAACAATTCCTCTATAGAAAAATAATGGATGTTCAAATCCAACTACTCCCTCTGTTGTCCTTAACACAAATAAAGCAGCAAAGAGAGCGTAGCTTGGACCCCTAGAAAAATATATTGTACTTTTAGTAGTGATTGTAATCATATCTTTTCTTGATGATATGATTTTTTTATATAGATTATAATCTACTTACTACAGAAAAGAGAATACAAACTTATTTTGATAGTAGTTTGATAAAAAAAAAACTTATTTTGATAATTTATTCAACAATTACACACATTTATGGAGACGAACTTGCTTTTTCAATTATATGCAAAAAAACATGTCAAATTCTGGGTGTAACGTATATCCAATGAATAATAGGAAAGAGAGAGCAGAGAGGAACGTGGCGAACACAACTAAAAGGAGTCCTCAAATACATACAGATGTCAGGTCCTGTGGAACATACTTGTTTGGTGTACAATCATATGTGCTCACTTTGCATTAGGATGTTCAAACGTCAATGTCTTTCATCCTTTTTGGTTATCTCAAATTGTCCCACCACCTCTGCAAAGTCACATACTCACCATCTTCGACTCTTCGTAAACCATTTACGATCATCAAGTGCCTTAACGAATATGCCAAAACAAAGACATTATTCCACTGTCATGAGCTTTATTCCTAAAGTGGATCAAATATGTGTTGGCCTTTCATACCGACAAAATCATTTTCTTAAGTGAACACATTATGGTTGGTTAAAATTTATACTGGTTTCGTACGTAATATGTATTTTGAACTTGTAATATATTAGCTAGTTAAACAAATTAACTTACCTGTAAATCCAAAAAATGTTAACTAAAAAGTAATATTATTACGTAACATTTTAGTTTAATATATTGTGTTTACCACGCATTGACAAAATAAGTTATGTGATATACTTGTCGGTGATAGTATTTGTTGCCTTTGGATTCTATCTAAGACTTTCGTTGCGCCGCGGTATTATTTTCCGTGGTCCCGTTCATAACAATCCAAATTGCATGCCACTAACTCGTATACTTTGACACTATACGCACATCTTAATTTTCAAATTAATGTACCACTATATATATGTGTACCCACATAGGTAGATAATTTGAATCTTACACTAATCTTTTATGTTTATAAGTACTGTTCATTTTTGTACTTGTGAAATGATCTGAATGATGAAATTATCTCCCTAAAACATAGCACATGGGTTTTAAATTGAGGTTCAATAGCGCTGGGACAAGACCCTTTAAACGGTTAGGTTGCAGACCAATTATTATTTATAACATCAAAAACAAAAAATTCACGCGACTATAAGTAGTAAAATTAAATAGTTTTTTTTTTATTTTTTAAAAATTAAATAGTTATGTATGTCCATTATTGACAAGGGTTTGACATTCATTCAAAAAAATTTGACATGAGTTTTTTTCTGTGTGTTAATTACATTGCCAATAATTATTAGAAAACTTCTCATAGGTGAACCAACTCAACAAAGTCACGAAATTGACGCTAGGGAAGAGAAAATAAACACGGTTTTGCACATATTTATCTGCTTTAATCTTGATCTGAAAAATGTAAGATGTATACCTTTTGTTATATGAAAAGAATGTTTGTTAACCAATTGATACGTTAATTATACGAAGAACGAAACGCAAACTTTTCAACTTAGATTTTAAATAAAAAGCTTTCACTTTTGAAAATATTATCTAAAGACTAGCTTTCCTTTGAACAAACAAAAAAAAGCAAATAAAATACTTTATCATTCCATTTTTTCTAATTAAATAGATATTTAAAATACAATACAAGGACCACATTTGGCTATAAAACGAAGTCCTCTTGTTTCCGAAGAACATCATTAGGCAGAGAAGATAAAAACTTTTAAAACAAAACACCAACAAGAGAGAAAAATGGGTAAGGATTTATCCAGACGTGTCCTCACTTTTCTGATATTGATCTCGTTACTGGCGGTGGCAATGAACCTTCTGTCCACGGTAGAGGCACAGAACAAGAAGAAGCCGAGGAGAGATGTTCCTCTAGTGAAAGGTCTCTCATGGAGCTTTTACCAGAAAGCATGTCCAAAAGTGGAAAGCATCATCAGGAAAGAGCTCAAGAAAGTCTTCAAGAGAGACATTGGTTTAGCCGCAGCCATCCTTCGCATACATTTCCATGACTGCTTCGTTCAGGTCTCTATCTTTTTCTTTCTTTTCTCCCTTTTGTGTTGGTCTATTAAGAAACATAAATTTGATGTTCGCTAAGCCTTATCTAAACAGCCTTACGCAAGTGATTTAACGTACTTTTGGTTTGATTAAAAGACTTGTTTTTTTTAAAGATAAGAAACCATATCCACTTATACCCACATAAAAATGAAATTTGTAAAATCAAGAAACATGTTTAACTGTTACTTATGTTATCACGTGCTAGACTAAATTCGACCAAAACTACCTCAAGAGAAAAACATAAAGTCGCCTCGAAATTCTAAAGAACAAGAAGTAAGGATTGTCCGTTCTTTATGTTTTTTTTTCTTGTAAAGAACAGTTTAATACTAATGCAAGTGTAAACACTATAGTAATTTGTTTCTGACATTACATGCATTGGGATATAGACTTGAATACAGCAGGACGTGTGGCATTAATACTACACACCCGCTTTTCGTGGGTTAGTTGAGTCGCTTTTAATGAGAGAAAAGTAAATACCCTACCAATGGTACAAAATTACAAATAAAGAGAATGCTATTGATATATATTCAGTTCATTGTGTAACAAAAAAACAGTATTCGATTTTCCTCTACACAAATACTAATCAAATTTTTGTAGCGTTAATTGCAACACCTTGTAATGAGATGTGTGGCCTCCTTTGATCAGACATATAATATAGCATAGGAAAATCTTGAATAATGTTTTTTTGTTCATTTACTGCTTTCACCATTGAGATTTAATATAAATTGAAACAGGGATGTGAAGCATCAGTGCTGCTAGATGGATCAGCGAGTGGACCAGGAGAGCAATCATCGATCCCGAATCTGACACTCCGTCAAGCCGCCTTTGTCGTCATCAATAACCTTCGTGCCCTCGTCCACAAGCAGTGTGGTCAAGTCGTCTCTTGCTCTGACATCCTCGCTCTAGCCGCCCGTGACTCCGTCGTCCTTGTAACCAAACTCTCCCTCTCTCTTCATCAAATCTCTTTGTCTATTTATATCTTTATACTATATTCCAACCACACGTGACATACCAATACTATATACTAATAATTGCTGATTACTCTTTGGCCAATTAATGAAGTCAGGAGGGCCAGACTATGCTGTACCACTTGGCCGACGCGACTCACTAGCATTCGCGAGCCAGAACACAACGTTAAACAACTTGCCGCCACCATTCGCCAACGCGAGCCAGCTCATCGCCGACTTCGCCAATAGAAACCTCGACATCACCGACTTGGTTGCACTCTCCGGTGGACACACCATCGGGATCGCGCATTGTCCGTCTTTCACAGACCGTCTCTACCCGAACCAAGACCCAACCATGAACAAGTCCTTCGCCAACAACCTTAAACGCACTTGCCCCACCGCTAACTCGAGCAACACGCAAGTGAATGACATAAGGAGCCCTGACGTGTTTGACAACAAGTACTACGTTGATCTCATGAACCGACAAGGGCTGTTTACATCAGACCAGGACCTGTTCACGGACAAGAGGACACGTGGTATCGTGGAGAGCTTTGCCATCGACCAAAAGCTGTTTTTTGATCATTTTGTGGTGGGGATGATCAAGATGGGTCAGATGAGTGTCTTGACGGGGTCACAAGGAGAGATTCGTGCAAACTGTTCCGCCAGAAACACTGAAAGTTTCATGTCTGTTTTGGAAGAAGGCATACTCGAGGAGGCTCTTTCCATGATCTAGATGAAACCATATAAAATATCGCCTCTTATTTTCCTTTGACTTTGTTTTTTTTAGTTGACGCACTTGTGGTTTGTGGAATGCTTTAAGACTATCTGATAAATAAGAGTGTTGCTTCATCTTAGCTTTGTTTTTAAGTTCATGCACGTATGCTTAATCTGTGGAATGTTCGAGATTGATTATCTGATTAATAAAGAGAGTTATCATATATCACAACTGGTAACAATCTTGAGTGAGAAAGACATTGCAGAAGGAAAATGATGCATGCAAATCCAACACACTTGTATTTCCAAGAAGTCAAGTAAAAAAAGCCTTAAATTTAAACGGGCTAAAAGAGTTGAATTAAATAGGGCCCATTAAAATATGGTGGCCCATTTCAAGCCGAGTTTGTTGTACCGTAAATTGTAGTGGCAGCTTGCTAATAGAGTTCGTATCTCTTATTCAGCTTCCCACGATTTGGGAGTACAATAGAAAGAGCATACTGAATCTTGCTGCAAGCTTAGTGAAGGTGCCACCGTTTTAATCTTTGTTTAAAGAACCAACACTTTGATCTTGTTGTATCGTTTGTTACAATAAGCCACTAGTGACTTCTCACATTTTCTGTCAGGAGTTCAGGGGAGAATCTTTTCATCAGACCAGAGAAAACGACTCCCTGGGCCAGTTATTTTTTCTTTTTTTGCTAAACTCCCTGGGCTAGTTATGGTCAAAGGAAAAAAACTATACGGTATTTACACATTAACCTTCCCTTCTAAAATTTCTTAGTTTTCATCATAATTCGTATACTATCCACGTTTAAAGCACATCATGCTTAGAACAACTCCAACAACAAGAAACCATATAAGTTCATAAGAGAAGAAAAAATTAGTATTATAGTTAGTCAATTCTATTTTTTTAATCAATAAAAATAATAACTTTCTTTTACACGTTGACATATATATATGTATCTTAGGGTTACTAATAGTTTCTAAAAATCTCTAAATTTAGAACTTTTTGTCTTTTCTTTTTTAATTTCATTTTTTAAAAAAATACTTAGAATCACTCTTCGTACCCATTGTTGAAAATGCTCTTACGCAGACTATCACTGCTTGCTTGCTCCTGTACATGAATATGAAAGTAAAATGTTATTTCCATATATTCAGCATAATGAATACAAGGGCCAAAGTATAGAAATTAGTAAGCAATATTAATCTATGGAAGCAGTAAGCAAAGACAATCCTCCAGAATATCAATAACAGTATGACTATAGGTATAGTTATACAACTATTTGCTCTAATAAGCAATCCCAGGATTTGAACCACTTGAGCCCATTCCTCGTGTAGTTGTACTTAGGTGTGTTTGGTGCTCGATCTCATCTCTTAGTAGCAATGATGAAGTCAAAGTGTGTTTGGTGTCATGTCCCTGTCTCGTTCATGTCGTGTAACTTAAATGTCTTATACTGATACGTCGCTGGCCCAACATTGTCGCAATATTATTATTATTATGTCATAAGGGGGGCATTTTTCAACTGTATACCGAAGAAAATTCAAGGTGATTAACAAAAGATAAAGTGTGATTGTTTTTCTAACGAAAGATAAACAATACGTTCACATATGAAATGTCAATGCCAAGCATGAACTAAAGTGATAACCTTTTGAATTACAAATCCATACGTGTTGTTACACGTAGCTTTCCCTTAGATTTTCTGAATACTTTTATGTACATGGATTCTCTTTTATCTTTTTTGATAGCGTACTTTATTTAGAAAGTAGTATTCTGTTTTTATTATTGAAAAGCTTTCCTTTTTAAGTTGAATCACCATCTAAGTTTGATGGTACTTGTTAATATAGTTTGATTGTACACCGAATTATACAACACTATTCAATACTTTAGAAGAAAAAAACAAATTTCTTTTAAACACAAATTTTTATCACAATTTCATATTTTAATCCTAATCAACATTAATTATTAAAAGATAATGAGTCACACATATCTTTGTGATAACACACTGATTGTAATATAATTAATTAAAGCTGGATCTTGCATAGTATTTCATATTTGATTTTGTACATCTCCAATAATTTCTGGATGAGTGAGAGATAACAGTTGACCTGGCAGACAATCAAAGCTGTAGTATTATTATTTCCCCATTCGTTGACTTCGTCATAAAAGTAACCAACCACCTCTTTACGCCGTTGAATTATCTCCCATACATATCCACGTGGTTACTCTTTATTGGCTCCAACAAACCGTCGGTCACGAAAACCGTTTTAAAAACCCGAAAAAAAAAACTTAATTCGTATCTCACACACACGGGATAAACAAGGAACGCCGAAATAACGCGTTCATCTGGGTTCTTTTTAATATATTTTCAATTTTTTTCTCTATATAATTAAATCACCCAGAAACGTAGTTTCGTTTGTGTTTCAAACTTCAAATCCCCAGATTATTTCTTTCCATAAATAAAAGATTCTTGTTGATAATCTCCTTTCTCAGAAGAATCTCATACCATCCTTAACTTTTTATCTACGTTTCATTTCCCCCATGGCGATCAAGAAGATGACTAGTTTGATTCCCAGCTGCTCTTCCCCTGAGGATCTAAAACGCGTTTTGCAAACGCTAGGCTCGACCTGGGGAGACGTGGTCGAAGATCTCGAGAGTCTCGAGGTTGTTCCGTTGAAAGGAGCCATGACCAACGAGGTTTACCAGATCAACTGGCCTACCTTAAACGGCCAAGACGCTCTCCACCGCAAAGTTCTTGTTCGGATCTACGGAGACGGCGTTGACCTTTTCTTCAACAGAGACGACGAGATCAAAACCTTCGAGTGTATGTCTCATCACGGTTATGGACCTAAGCTTCTTGGCCGCTTCTCCGATGGTCGTCTCGAAGAGTTCATCCACGCAAGAGTACGTTTTCTTGTCAAACACACAAAAAAAATAGGTTTAGAAACAGAGTTTTAGGGTTTTATGTATTGTTTGCGGTACAAGAAACCTATAGAGAGGGAGATTTGTGTATATGACATGATGAATCTATTGGTTTGGTCCGTTCACCAGACTCTTTCTGCAGGTGATCTCCGTGTAACAGAAACGTCTGATTTAATCGCGGCGAAGCTAAGAGAGTTTCACGAGCTTGATATGCCTGGTCCGAGGAACGTGCTTCTCTGGGAAAGACTCAGGACTTGGCTTAAGGAAGCTAAGAAGCTGTGTTCACCGACAGAGATTGACGAGTTTCGTTTGGAAGTTATGGGAGATGAAATCAACATGTTGGAGGAGAGGCTGACTCGGGAGGATCAAGAGATTGGTTTCTGTCATAATGATCTTCAGTATGGTAACGTCATGATCGATGAGGAAACCAACGCTATTACCATCATAGTAAGCTTGTTTTTTTTCATGAACATAACATTTCCCTCTTCATCAAGAAAGTGCTTTGTGTTAATTAGGGTTTTATCTGTTACAGGACTATGAGTATTCGAGTTTTAATCCTATTGCTTATGACATTGCGAACCACTTCTGTGAAATGGCTGCTAATTACCATTCAGACACTCCTCATGTTCTAGATTACACTCTATATCCAGGTACTTTTCTATAATTATAAACATGTTACTTGGTACGTTGCTTAGGTTACTCAAGAGTCTAATTGTGTGTGTGTGTGTGTAATGATGAACAAACAGGAGAAGAAGAACGGAGAAGGTTCATTAGCACATACCTTGGCTCTACAGGTTTTTTCCCATACCTTCTTGAATCATTAGTTACTTTTCTTCACACATCTAAAGAAAAAAAATCATCTCTTAACCAAAACATATCCCTTTTATTGTGTTAATCTCAGGTAATGCAACAAGCGAGGGAGAAGTGGAGAGATTATTGACTGATGTAGAGAGATACACTTTGGCAAATCATATATTTTGGGGCTTATGGGGAATCATCTCGGTTAGTCTCTCTCTCTCTCTCTCTCTACTTTAAGATAATTTTAGCAATTATATGGAAACTTGGTAGTAACCTATTGTGGCGTTGTTGCAAAACAGGGGCATGTGAACAAGATTGAGTTTGATTACAAGGAATATGCAAGGCAGAGATTTGAACAGTACTGGCTTAGAAGACAATTGCTCCTAGATTGACCTTGAAAGATGAAGAAGATTCACATATTGAAGCAAACTTGAATTTCTAAAAGTTTCAACAATTAGATAAAAGTAAAGGAAAAGATTTAGGTGACTATTATGCTGTTGTTACTTTCACCAATTTGTCTGTTTTCTTCCATTATATAGAGAGGTTTGTAAACTTTCAAAGCAATGGACATGGCTTGTGTTACATAAACAATATCTATAGCAATAAATTTGGACAGACAAGCACCAGTGGTCTAGTGGTAGAATAGTACCCTGCCACGGTACAGACCCGGGTTTGATTCCCGGCTGGTGCAAGCTTTTTGTAACCCAGTTATTTTCGTTAACAGTGAAAATAAGAAGACGAATCAGAAACAAAATACAGAGTAGTTGGCCTTACTTAATCTTCCTCTTCTTAAATAAATTTTCCCAAATTTTAATTGTTGTCCAAAAAAAGTAAAAAAAAAAAAGATTGATTATGGATTTGATCAAACTGCACAAATTATGAGTGGTGGATTGGAGGGGGACCTGTATTTATATAATTTTATTTTTCTTCCAAAACGAATTAGGATTATGAAAATTTTTAGTTTCCTTTTCTTTTTACTTCTTCACTTTGCGGCAGTATATTTGAATATCTTGGAAAACTGGATTTTGGAATATTATGATTTGTCTACTTTAGATAATTCGATAGAAATATTATAAATAGACATAAAATGCTGTATACATTTTACATTTTAAATATTTTATTTTCAGATACAAAAGTCTTATTCCAATATTGGATATGAAGAAGGAAAACAACCATAAAAGTATTTAATGGTTCTCAACAATAAGGAGTTCTTTTAGGTTTCACTTTAAACTTCAAATTAAACGAACACAATTTTGGTGTTTGGTCAACATTTGACTTATCATTTTTCCAAAATCCAGTTTTCCCAAGATATTCAAAATATACTGCCGCCAAAGTGAAGAAGTAAAAAAGAAAAAGGAAACTAATTTTTTTCATAATCCTAATTCGTTTTGGAAGAAAAATAAAATTATATAAATACAGGTCCCCTCCAATCCACCTCTCATAATTTATGCAGTTTGATCAATCCATAATATTAAAGGATATGTATCCCACATTGGAAAATCAATGGGACATTAAGTAATATATAAAAGATTAGGGCCAATCCACTAATTGCCAATTGGTTTTGAGTTGGAAGCCCATAATAAATCCGAATCTAACATAGTATCAGAGCCCAGATCCTAATAAGTTAAACCCCTAATTAATATTAACCGTACCCGACCGGGTATATAGGTCGTAATTGACTCGCTCGACCGAGTATAACTGTCTTAAAGTTCTGAGATTTCTGGCCGATAAGAGCCATCATCTCGAGGAGGGGTATTAAGGGATATGTATCCCACATTGGAAAATGAATGGGACATTAAGTAATATATAAAAGGTTAGGGCCAATCCACTAATTGCCAATTGATTTTGAGTTGGAAGCCCGTAATAAAGCCCGAATCTAACACATAATCAGTCAAATCAGATATAGAGACGTGATATTTTTGAGTTGTATGTTGAGAGTTCGAGAGCAGGCGATGATCTCCTCTGACGCATCCGAAGTGTCACCACAGCACAAGAAAAGAAGTAAGAAGACGAATGAGGAGGAGGCTTCTCCATCATGGTCGTCGTTGCTAGACGCTGTGGCTCTGAGCTGTTTGGCTCGCCTCACGAAATCGGACCACGTGGCCGTGTCTCTAGTCTCTAAGAGACATCGCTCTCTTGTAGCTGCCCCTGAGCTTTGCATCACGTGGTGGCTGATAGGTTGCACCGAGGCATCTCAATATGTGGTCTGGTGTTATATTGAGAGATGATCCTCTCTCGTACTCGTATAGCCTTAAGGTCCTATATTCTGCTCCTGTCTATTCATGAAATTAAAATCTTATCACTCCTTTGGTTAAACTATTTTATTTGTCTTGTTCTAAAAAAAACTATTTATTTGTATATATCCACATTGCGGTAATTAACTTTTTCAGTATCTTTGTGTGTGTAGGTGGCTTTTATGGTGAAATCACTAAAGAAGAGAAGATAGAACTATAGTGTAATGCATCAGTAACGACACTAGAGTAATACATATCCGTTGAAAGAGAATGTCTCTTTCGCCAGTACTTCATATGCAAAGATCAAACAACAAGCAAGCACCAAATATAACCACTTCTTTGTTTCTTATTCTTCTAAGCCACTACGGCCACAAGTTTCTCGTCTTCAATCTCTCTATCTGTCAATGTCAACGCTCGCTGAAGCTTCCTCACGGAAAACACCTCGACTTCAGCCATGTATATGGCTGTTACCGGACGATGATCTGAGAAGTTCTGTTCGGTCCGCCGGTAATGAACCAGCTTCATTCCATTGCCGTAAGATAATACTCTATCACACCAAGCTGGTGTTCTCCGCGTCCCCTTTCCATCTCCACAAGTGTACTCATCGGAATGTGCTTGGTATTTATAGGTCGGTGGAAAATGTAGAGTTCCTTCTGACCATCCGTCAAATGCTCGACCTTTCTTGTACTCTTTTACCAGCTGCAATATCAATATTCATTCATAAGAAACAAAAAAAAAATGAGGAAAGTTGAGCTGTGGAGCTTAATCATATTTGAGATCTAAATCCTAATATTAACAAGTTTATTATTTACCTGATCATATTCAAGTAAGTGTGACCATTCTTTCTTGGAGATCAGGTCTCTGGCTTTCTCATAAGATAGATTAAGCCTATAGTTAAGATCGCCTAACCAGATTACTCTTCTGCAAAGAGGTGATTACAAAGTTAAGTTCTAGAAATAAAAAACTAGCTTTCTTTAGGTATCGAATGGCAAATGGATAGAACCACACCATAGTTAATAATAACAAAAGTCTATATATATGTTTTTGTTACTATTAGAACCACAATGCAATGCAGTTATTATTCCGTATGTTATCGTTAGGAAAAGATAGCAAGAAAAGAAAAGACTTACTCGTGATCATAGATAAGCTTGGGAAGTCCAAGAGCTGAGACAGAGTGGAAGATTGTTCTCTTATGTATCTCGTGAACATCAGCGTTCCTCTTGATCTGATCAACCTCTCGTTCTCCTGCCGTCAAATGTGTGCATATGAAACAGAAGAACGTCTGGTTTATCGACATACTCACAGACACAGCTCCCTGCACACCACAAAGCACATTAAAAACCATTTTGAACATATTGTAACATAAGTCCAATCTTTTTTTTATATACCTTGTTACCAATGTAACCCATGATGCCAACTCCAACCGTAGAGACTCTAACGTTTTGAATGTGTTTTCTCAAACTTCGTTTAACCCAAATGGTTAAAAGAATCCCAACCATTTGTTTACTCACTAGCCTCACATAAGCCGGTCTCCGTTTCCTCTCCATCAACAACTTCAAGTCCATCTCAGCTAATGCCAACACCTCCGGGGGAATCCCGTTGGCGTGTCCGGCTACAGACTTAAACGAACTGTAAGCCTTGAAAGAGTTTGCTGTTCTCAATGACTTCACTGTCTTTAACGACGGCTTTTTATCGAGAACGCAAGAAGGTCCTAACATGTTCAAAGGAGGCTCAGGCCAGCTCAAACCGATCCTTTCTTTCCCACTTAGCATCCGGTGTAGCGTCTTTAAACCGGGCTCAGAGGCATCATCATCCTCGTCGTTCCTTCTCTTCTCTAAGCTGTCTGAACGTAAACACACTTGTCTGTCTAGCTTCTTAGTAGAAGAGAACTGTGTATTAATCTCAACAACGGGCAAACCGGAACTGGGGTCAACGAAGGTGTTGACTTCTCCTATAACTCCACCGTCATGTTTTAGCACCCGGAGGCTTCCTTCTTCTTCCTCGTCGATGGGGTGGATCTCAATGCCAGCGTCACTATCAGTCTCGTAAGCGACTTCTCCCTCTATAACATCGTGTGTTTCCTCGAAAGGTTTGAATCTTCCTGGAGATGGTGGATCACTGTAGCTCTTAAACCCTGAGTTTTTTGGTCTGACTCTGTTCAATGATTCTCTGATCACTTCTTCCCATTTTGTAACCGGTCGGTTATCTTCTGCTCCAAGTATGTTTCCAGCATTTAAAGGAACAATCTCTTGTAAACTTCATACAAAACAAAAAAAAAACATAATGAATCTCTGAAGAAGAATGTATTGAACAGAGTTAGTTTTGTCCATGTCGTTTTGAGGAAAAGTCAAATGTGTTTTACCCAAGAACGTAGATATCAGCAGGTTGATTAATTTCGATCCAGTCATCGATGTCAAGATCAGACGGCGGTGAGATTCCTCCTACGTTCCACGTACCAACACATACTCTGCATACACACACACAACTAGTTTTAGACTTTTAGTTTATATAAAATTCCGACATGTTGTTCTAGGTCTCCCCTTAGTTTATATAAAATTCCGACATGTTGTTCTAGGTCTCCTTTTCACCAACAAGAATGATAGGATCCGAATCTATATACTATATAGTACTATTCCTACTAGAATAAAAAAAAAAATATACACTAAATAAAATAGAGTTACATCTCAAAAGAACACATCAAGATCGTACCTTATTTCTTTGTTGTAAATATATTGTGCTCTTAAAGTTTCAGAATTTCTTCTCCGTAGCTTCATTGGGGCATCTGATATCACCAAAAAAAAAGAAAAAAAATTAAAAAGACTCACTAACTTTTTTGTTTTTATTTTTAGTTCATTAAAGATTTTTTAAAATTCAGCAAAAGGGACTAAACTAACAACTCAAGAATCTCAAGAACTACCGGCATTACCATTGTTAATAAACTCTGCGGCAGCTGCGGCGGCGTCTACGGTGGCAGAAGCAGCGGCGATGGCATCCTCGGCGTTCTCACAAACCTTTGGTTGAACCGGTTCTTTTCTTTGCGTGCTCGATTCTTCACAATCTGTGAAACCAGATTAGATAACCGGGAAACAAGAACCGATGATGATGATTCTGAAAGAAGAAACAAACCTTCATCTGAGCTAGAGTCTTGGTTTTCCTCTCCAACGTCGTCGTTTTCGGATTCGTCTTCAGTATCAGCACCGTACTCAGGATCTCTAGCACTTATGTTCAACCACTTCCTCATCACCAGCTTTGCCCATAATCTCTGTGTATATCAAATCATCCACACCTTCTTTGTTTACTACCAGGTTCTTGTTTTTAAAGATCAAAATTTGTATGATGGACACACAAAGCTTACCTGAGATTTCTGACGATGGTAGCTTTTCTTTATCGTCCCGGCGGGCTCGGCAACTGAAGAAGAAGACATCATAATCGTAATTTCACAATACTGATATTTTTTTAATAGAAAAGGAAAGTGAAGAAACTTTTATAAATATGGAATATTTTATTTTTTATTTATTTATTTTTTTTGCCAACTCCAAAACTACTCGATAGAGTTTGGTCGGAAACGCGTGAGTCAGTCCTCCGTCTTTCTTTTCATCATTTTATGTAAGAAAACCCTTTTTTGTTTGGAAACAACTATGTAAATTATTTTCCCCTAACATCATGATCACCTTTTAAAACAAAATGGTAAATATGTAATTTATAACCAATCCCATGCTAGCGTCATCGAAACAAAAGTTAATTATTTTACTATTTGTATCCTTTATAATGATTGATTATGATTGTAATTAAAATTTAATAACTCGAAATGTTGTCCCTGGCTAAACTTCTAAGATGAACTTTTCAAGAATTGGACCACGTTAAATTAGTTTGTTACGTGACATTTATCACTTTTGTATGACAATGTATGTATATTTTATCAACCAACTAAAAGTTAATTTACATTTATATAATGAATTAAGAACTACGAAAATATGCACACTAGGTAACATAGTGGACTCGGTCTAACAACCTTCACGGGAGCTACTTTTTAATCTGAATCTTGACATAAACTTATGGTCTCAGTCATTTGGACTTTAACTTTTGGACCGCAACTTAACTGCTTTTATACATGTTAAAGTGGATTATTATCTGTTCTTTATAACGCAGCAAGGATGCTGTTTCAAAAAAAAAAAACGTTGCAAGGATGCTAAGAAATATATTATTTACATGGTAAATTTAAAATTGCGTATTTGATAGATAAATAAAAAGTCAGAAAAAAACAATATGAAGTGGGTATCAAAAGGGTGGTGGTAGCGTGCATCATTCGTTTGCATAATGCGTATGCCACTATACCAGCAAACTATAACTTTATACTTGTAAAGATTTATATTATTTTGATTTTTCATAACCAGGGATCCCTTACCAAATATCAAATTAGTGCCAAAAAATCATTTTCTTTCGTCATTTAAATCATACACAGTAGTGTTGAAAACACAATTTGTAATAGTCAACAATTATTGTTTCAAAAAAAAATAATCAACAATTATTATAATTGTTGTGGAGCAGCGCGACCCATTATTAAAGTACTCGACAGAATTTTATTGTTCTTAAATATTAGTATGAGAATGGAGGGAGAAACGTAACCATTATTCAATACATAACCTGTCAAAATTGTTCCAAAATATCATTATTAAAGATGAGTTTCAAATGTTCGAGGTTGAAAACTGAAAGCAAGACTAAAAAAAATGTTTCGAAAATTACCCCAATATCAACCATTACGAATGCGAGGAAGAATGTGAAAAAATCAAAGTTTATTTTTGGAATGCCATAAAAAGGGGGAAAAGAAACGCAGAGTACATGGCGCCGCCAAATTAGTCGATAAGGTGAAAAGCAATCTATAGAAGATCCGGTCCGGATGTCCGGTTATAATCCGGTTTACAGATAAGGTGATTAGGTCGGTAAGGTGCAATGTGGGACCCAAGAAATACACGGACCACAGCAGAAGCCTACGAAAGAGTTGGACTCTACTGGGCCCACCTTCATTCAACTAGAGAGTCGGCGATGCAACGAGTGTGTTGTATGTTACCCAACCTATTTCTAATTTCTTTCATAACTCTGGATTTTTCACCCAAAATCCAAAATCATCTAAACAAAATAACTTTTTTTGAGAAAGATCAAAATGATTTTTCACCTAATCAACTAATTAAATGGCTCAACTTTACTTTTAGTAGTTTTTAGTTTAATATAAAAATCAACCAGTAATAATTCAACACGAAGGTTCATTAGATTTTATTTTCCAAACTGTGTACACTTATTTATTCAAGTTATGTGCTCTTGTATTTGGTAGGTGTAATAACAAGTTTTTAGAGATTTATAGTTTGATTTTATTTGACCTATATTTCAAGATAATTCTTCAGTCGTATATTGAACTTTTTTAAAAGTGTTTATGTGTCTTGATCTGAATTCATGGATGTCTAAAAATTATATTAAATGTCTAAGCTATTATCCAAAATAATAAAAATCCATACAGAATTATGGATTAGAGCTTAAATCAGTGCTGAAGTTTTTTTTTTAAGTTTACAAACACACAGATATACAGACTTTAACTAAGTAAAATTTTAAGAACACAGGAAGTCACCTTTTATCATCCAGCAGTATCCTGGGTCAGGATTACTGACCACTGCACCTGAAATGAAAGAGAAAAACTATTGTTAATAACCGAGTGCCTAAAATTGCATGAGTGCCCTCTGCACATAAACCCTACCATGACCATCATAACGTGATAACCTAGTTTAGATGACAACTATAGATTTAATTTGCTGAAACCAGGAGTATTACAGATTTACAGACGTTTCAAAAACTTCACATGCCTAGTTGTTGGAGAAATAAAGGTGCAAGTCACATATGAAGAAGCTCAATAGTTCAATCCATCATCGGTGATGTCTTCTTATCAAAAATAATATATATATATATATATATATATATATATATCGCCTGTAATATTCAAGACTGTGTTTTATTATTTTTTAATAATTCCAAATAATTTATAATTTTATATTAAAACCACGAAAATTGCTATTCAGAACTAATTTTGTTGTTACTGTTGGAAGTCAGCATATATACGGCATAACATACCAACAAACATCAATTGCTTATAGTGTCTTCCAAGGACTTAGCCAAAAATATATACTGGAAAGGTACAGATAAAATATCGAACTACATATGAATTAACAAAACTATCGACGAGGATGGGGTCAGTGACTAAAGAAACAACAAAGGAATTAAGAGAGCAAAAACAAAAGGATGCAAAATAAGAGAGAATGGAGGTAAACAGATCATGAGGTAAAGAAAACATGTTTGGTCCCTTTTGGGATCACATCAATCTTGACCACACTTCACAATATAGGAATGGTCGACGCCTAATTGTTTTAGCCAGAGCTTTGGCTACACATGTCCACACCAGTCTAAAGATAACGTTGCATTTCATCTTGATTAAATTAAATAAATCACAAGGCTAACCAATTACTGTCAATCAATTAACTCAGTATTCGTTTTTTTTTTTTTTGGGGGGGGGGGGGGGGGGGGGGTGGGGGTGTCAAAACTCAGTATTTTGTTTCAAACCAAAGCTTAAAACTCTAGACTTTTTTTATTGATTTTTTTCTGAAAAAGTAAATTAAAAATAGTATTTACTTTCAATATTTTCACCAATTAACTTCAGAAGGATGAAGGTTTTTTTTATTCAAGTTTAATAAACTGAATACCGAAAAAAATTAAACCGAAACTTTTAACTTGTTTTTTACACCAGGACATCTTTTGTATTTTTATCCTGATGGGAACATATATACATATACCCACTTTAAACTCAGCTTTAGGTGAATCAGAACTTAGTCACGTTGAAAATGACATGAAATACTAAAGATTCTAGTCCAATCAACTACTGTCTTCGTATACATTTCAAACTTTAAACTGAACATATATATTTTCATGGTTTAAACCCCATATTTGCTTAAGAAAATGATTTGAAATATTAATTTCGCCATAAACATGTAATGTCATGAACAATGGAATTGGCTTCAAATTTTGTTATTTTATTATAACGAACAAAGACAAAAAAACAGCTTTAGGAATTAAATCACATAATAGCTAGATATGATATTTTAGTATTATAGATTGTGTAGATAACGAGCCGAGTACAAAAACAAGTGACCAAATATATCTTTGTTTGGGAATATACTGGTCCCAAGTAACACAGTAACTCACTGTTCTTCTGTTTACTTGTTTTGTTCCTTATATATGACTGTAGACAAGGTTCACATAAATATTCCATATCCATTTTTAAGTAATAAATACGAATGTTTTTATTGGTTACATAAAAGTAATGAAGCAATAACAAGATTGGTAATTTTTATTAGATATGGAGAAGAAACTAGAAAGTAATAACAGTCACTTGCTTAAATTGAGAATCTTTTGTGTTCAGATTAAACCCTTCAAACAGTGTTTGAAAATGAAATACACAAAAGAAAAGTCTGAAATGTAACAGGAGATCAGAGCAAAGTACTTGTGACTGTGAGGAGGTGACGACTTGAAGAAGAAGATGAAGAAGAAGAAGAAGGCAATTAATGGCTTGTTGGGTCTTTTCTAAGTGTGAATGTGAGCCTTTTATTTTTGGGAAAGTCGAAACAAACACTTTCTTCAACCGACCTTTTGCTTCTCCACTTATACTTGTGTTTATAACTTATTAAGCAAACATTATCATTCTTTTTATTATACACCTTACATTTCTTTCACTCTACAATTTCATGCCACGTGTACTCCTCACGAAGTTTTTTTTTTGTAATTTTAAAGTTTAACTCTTAATGGTTTTTACAAAATTTAATTAATTAGGAATATTAAACTACAAAAGAAATAAATTAAATTATTATTAGTATAAAATATTTGAAAGTGTTAATTATAGTTAAAACTATAAAAGGTTTTTAATATGCGTAAAATACATTAAAATCTTTTCAGAAATGAAAAAAATATGTGATTGACAAAAAGCTTTTCTCTTCGACTCCTAGGCCTTATAGATGAATAATATTATTGCACAGTTATTTCTTTTTGTTAAAATGTTATTTGTATTATTTGGCTCTAATTATTTATGGGGGAACATGATTTTGTATCTTTTGAGTAAGAGACAAATTTTGAAAAATATCGAAAACGAAAGAAGGAAATTTAGGAATATCATCTTCTATTTTTGTATTATCATAACATCACCCAAATTACTCATCGAAAACGAGAGAAGGAAATTTTTAGGAATATCATCTTCTATTTTTGTATTATCATAACATCACCCAAATTACTTTTGTTTCTCTAATTTAGTTGCATCGTTGTGGAAATAATAAATCCTTCGACAGAGACAAAATTTGATTTCCCATTTGATCTAGATCCAAGGCAAACAAAACAAATAAAAACTATATAATTTAAATAAATATAGGAAAGTATTAAATAAAAAGAACAAATGATAATAGTAGGGGAAATGATAATGTATAAAATTTGAACAATAGTACAAATTATTTACATATTTTCTCTTTCATTGCGATAAATAAAATGTAAGATCATAAATTTTATATATATATATATATATATATATGTTGGATATTACTCTCGACTACTAAAAAGAACTTAATAATTTAGAAAAGTTTTTTAAAAATATTAAAAAATAAAAGCCGCCTCTTTTCTTTTCTTATTTGCTAATGAATAATTTATTTTTATCTTCTGAATTGTTTTTAGCGGCAGAAAGCTGGAAATATATTCCCATCTTTCCATTGCGATTTGTGAGTGAAAACTGGGAAAAGAATCAAAGAATCCAAGGGTGATAGTGCCCTTTCTCTTTGATTCTCTATCTCCCTAATATAATCATATACCAGTCACATTATGTTACTGTAGTTTAAAGTTTAAACCGGCGAGAAACGAAACCCAACGTCAACCCTCCTACATTATGTTACTTCCGCAGATTGGACCTCCGGTTTGTGTAACCACAGCTGTACTGGTACATCTCAGCACATGTCATTTGGACTTCAAAATCAGAAAATTAAGCAGCAAAGTTTAATTCGTTGTTAAAATCTGTGAAATTTATCGTACGTGTCATATGCATATATGATCTATGATTCGTATAAATTTAAAACTTTAGTTTACCACGCAAGTTTACAAATTGTTTTCTTCTTTCTATTATTATACGAAGAGAACGATCGAGCAAAGCTGGGACTTGTCTTACATCAGACTTCGTTTTCTTCCTAACTCACCACATATCTGTCAAGCGATAACGACGACCTCGTTATTATTTTATTTTCTGAATAGACACCCTCATTATTACATACATTTATGACGGATGATGAGGCAAGTGTAAATATTTATCAAACTTATGAACAAATAAAGTTTCAAACTTTCAACTACTGCAACAACACGAATTTGATTGTGAATGTGTGGTATAGTAATATATGACCTTTGAAAGTGAACTTAACATCTTGTAAGCCTACCTTAAAAATGCTTAGTACATACTCTTCTGGTTCTATAACCACTAATCTCAATCTATAAATTTATTAAATTATTGCACTACGAGAGAGAAACAAATAAATTCTGATGCTAATCAGCGAGCACAAAAAGACTGATAGACTATGACTAATTGATTAAGTAAAACATTTAATCTATAATTATTTATATAATTGTGGATAGGTGGGAAAGCCATCGCTAATCATAATCGATCGGTGAGTTTTATTTTTATTGTTTCTATGGCCATCACAATTATGTTAATTAAACAGAGATATTTATTTAAAGTGATGTTGGGTTTTGTCAGGCAAGAACTTGATAATCATAAACAAGTATCATCTCGTCTCCATCTTCGTAATAATTTACGATTTGAAATTTTGCATTTCGTCTAATCGCTGTATAGTGTCTACTAGTTTCACTATAATCCAACAATTTTTATATATGAACAAAACTTCTCTTTCATGAATTATTAAAAAGAAGAGTATTAAAAAAAAATTAAATGTAGTGTGCATACTGTATTTTATTGGCCGACGCAAATGATTTTTAAACCACAAAGCAGTATGTTCAGGTTCACTATAAGTTTTACCACTTATATTGCTAATTAAAGTTACTATTTTTTTTTGTTTTTTCAACTGAAAACAATTTTAACATGAGAGTTACTTAAATCGTACTTTCTGCCTAAATTTTAAATTAATTTAATTTTTAATTAATTAATATAAAGTTTGACATTTTATCAAAAAGACTAAGCGTTTATAATAATCAAACTTTTGTTATTTAAAGCGAGAAAAAGATTATAACATAATATATATATTATTAACATAAAGGAACTATATATACATATATATCAGACACATAGTAGAATATTTTAGATATAATAACAATTCATTTTTCGAATCATACTAATTAAATTAAAATTTCATAAGGTGATCCAACCTAGGAAATGCTAAAGTTTAAATATTTTTAGTAAATTAAAATCTCAAAGTACATTTAGATATGGGTATATATTGTAAATAAAAAAAAACTAAAACATAATATCTCGTAAGTCAGACAAAACATCAATTTGAAACCAATAATGTTGTATTTCTGGCGGATCAAAAATTCAATTTTTTTTTATCAATATGAGTCTTGCAAAATTAAACAGTCACGTAATTAATATACACTCTAAATTGATGTTTGTCTCAATCGAATTTTACTCTCTTAAGTTTTTTTTTTCAAAATTAATTTGCATTTATCCACAACATGTGCCAACTTGATAACCATTTATGTGTGGACACAAAACTTACTAATTTAATTTTATGTAATTAGAAATTGAAAAACTACCACTTAAAAATGAACTATATGATAATTAATCATCAAATTTGTATGGGTGCCCAGAACCTTCCAAATTGGCATAGAGCGTCTAACACACAGTCTTCAAAAACCAAAATGGCTAGTACCGTCTAAACCGCGTGGCATCGAGTAAGGCAGGTTCTCTTCTTGTGCATTGATTCAAAACTGTTCTTGGTTAAAGAATTAATAAGCATCTAATGAAGAGTGGATTGTTCTTGACCGATCAAGCAACTTAACGAGTCTATTCGAGTTAAGATAACTGAGTAGAATACTGGAGGTCTCTTCCCACCCGAATTGAGGTAGGCTTCACATGTTTGCCTAGAGTTCACACCAATTTAGTAGTATATGATTACAACATATGCAACTGTATGAAAACACACATATGCCAACTTTGACAACCATATATGTCTGAACCCAAAACTTAAAAACCACCACCCAAAAAAGATAACTA
The DNA here is from genome assembly GCF_000309985.2 of Brassica rapa. Lineage (NCBI taxonomy): Eukaryota > Viridiplantae > Streptophyta > Magnoliopsida > Brassicales > Brassicaceae > Brassica > Brassica rapa. Next base: position 25,393,627 of record NC_024801.2, read on the forward strand.
ATCATCAATTGTGTAGGGTTGCCTAAATCTTCCAAAGCGCCATAGAAATATCTAATACAGTCTCTAATAACCAAGACGCCTAGCACCGTCCAAGACAGATCCATTCTTATTAGACGCATATCCACAATACTTTAGGTCCATTTTCAATGTTGGGCCTATTGTTAAGTTGTCGTCAAAAGCTCGTTGTTAAACTCGACAAGTATGGGCTCTAATTGTTACATTTCAAACTTCCTGCCCGATTTAATAAATCGTATAAAATTAGAGGACACATTCTGCAAAACCAGCGAAAAGGCAAATGGATAAAATAAAACCGTTTGAAGAATCCTCTGCGCGGCGGATAAGAGAGGAGAGAAGAAGATGCAAACGCTTCTCATTCAGCCATCTAAGTCTCTCTTCACTTCCTCGATTCACAGCTCCGGCGACGTCAGAGACTGTATCCACTTCAAACCATCGGAGAAAACTTCTCGGTTTCAGTTTCACATAGCCCTAAGCCCCTCTCCGTTTCGCAGTTTCGCTGCTCGAAGAGCTTACGGGATCAGATTCTGCTCGCGCGACGGCGTCTCCGATGCTCGAATCGTAACGGAGGAGGAGGAGGAGATTGAGCTATTGAACAGGCCTAATCCTCAGAAACCAGACGAGGAGGAGGATAAGGAGAAGCCTGACGATGACGAGATCCTTGAGCCGTTTTTGAAATTCTTCAAGCATGGAGAACGAGAAGAAGAAGAAGGAGACGAAGAATCGGAGGAGATGGAGAGACTCACCGTGGAGTATTACGATCCCAAACCGGGTGAATTTGTCGTTGGAGTTGTGGTTTCAGGTAACGAGAACAAGCTCGATGTGAGTATAGGTGCGGATATGTTGGGGACTATGTTGACGAAGGAGATACTTCCGTTATACGACAAAGAGTTGGATTACTTGCTGTGTGATTTGAAGTACGACGCTGAGGAGTTCTTGGTTCACGGTAAAATGGGGATTGTTAAGGATGAGGAGGATGATGGTGTTGAAGTTGCGGAGTTTGCAAGGCAAGGGAGGCCTGTGGTGGAGGTAGGGACGGTGATTTTCGCGGAGGTTTTGGGGAGGACGTTGAGTGGGAGGCCTTTGCTTTCTTCTAGACGTTACTTTAGGAGAATCGCTTGGCACCGTGTGAGGCAGGTTCTTATTCTTGTCTCCTTGATTTTCAACAACTGTTGTTGGTTTGGTGTATGATGAAGATGATAATGTAAGAGTTGGATTGTTGTGGTGGTGGTGATAGATTAAGCAGATTAATGAGCCTATTGAAGTGAAGATAACTGAGTGGAATACTGGAGGGCTTCTTACCCGGATTGAGGTAGGCTTCACATGTTTGGTTTGAGTTCATACCTATTGAAGTTGATGATTGATAGATTTTTTGTTGGTTTGATTTCAGGGTTTGAGAGGGTTTATTCCAAAGCAGGAGCTTGTGAAGAGGGTGAATAGCTTCACTGAGTTGAAGGAAAACGTAAAGCAAGAGTTTCTTCTTCTTCAGCTGTAACCCATTTTGTTTTCTTTGCTGAATGCTGTTTTCTGTGCGTTCTAGGTGGGTCGTAGACTGGTTGTGCAGATTACACGGTTGAATGAAGACAAAAACGACTTGATACTGAGTGAAAAAACAGCCTGGGTTGGTATCGTTTTCGGGTCTTGTGTTGATAAGAAAAACCAACGATTAGACTAAGTGATATGTCGCATGATGTTGTAACAGGAGAAGCGGTACCTTAGAGAAGGAACACTCTTAGAAGGAACAGTTGCCAAAATCTTACCATATGGAGCCCAGGTCAAACTCGGGGATAGTAGTAGAAGGTTAGTGTTCATGTCTACTGCTTCTATAAGTTTGTTCTTCTTCATAGTGACTAGTAGTTTTGATTTCATTTAGTTTGCTAATGCATTTTTCCACAGTGGACTGCTACACATTTCAAACATAACTCGCAGAAGAATTGGATCTGTTAGCGATGTGCTTCAGGTGGACGAATGCTTAAAGGTTCTTGTTGTGAAATCTCTATTTCCTGACAAGATCTCTCTTAGGTAAAACCTTAACTACAAACACAACCAAAACTCACTGGTCCTCATTATCAGATAAAACATGTTTCTGTTTTTTTTCTTCGTCTCGACAGCATTGCAGATCTAGAAAGCGAGCCGGGTTTGTTCATCACAAACAGAGAGGTACAACTTGCAAAACCTCTAACTGACAGTGTTCGTTCACTCATAACAGGCATAAACATGTTCTATTTTATTACAAAAACGCCATTTATGTCCCTTAAAAGCTATACTGTAATCTTGTTGTCGCAGAAAGTGTTTATGGAGGCTGAAGAGATGGCAAAGAAGTATAGAGCAAAGATGCCTACGGTGACAACAAGAAGCGAGATTACTGATCACCCTCCGATTACAAGCAGCTTCCCTCAGGGAAAAGATGAAGAAATCTATGCTAACTGGGACTGGTTCAAGTTTGAGAGTCAGTGACATATTCGAAGATTCTGTTAACGAAAATGGTGTACACTGACTATTTGAATTTTTGCGATTGTTATATGTTACTATGAGTAAATTATTTTAAATGATGTGTATCTATGCAAAGATCAAAACACACAACAACGATGTTTCTCTAATCCAAAGAGTACATTTATTGAATCAGACAAGAACAATGGTTCGGTAACAAAAACGAAGATGATATAATATTCTACTAACCTCTTCGTTCTTCACAGAATCAAACATCATCAATCAAACAATCATTCGTTAAGCTGTTGAAGCTCAGCTTTGAGCTGTTCCATCTTCAACCCCATGGATCGCTGCAGGGACGACTTCTCTTTCTCCGTTACCTTCCCGAGCAAACCCTCGAACATCTCCATAACCTCCGCCACGGCTGCTCTCGCGCACTCCGCCTCCTCGTTGAAGTAAACCGTCTCCTTCGCATCCATCGCCATTTCTATCTCCTCGCGCGCCTCTGCGAACTTGAGATTGATCTCATCCACCACCTTGTTCACATCTGGCGGCGACTCGCCAGTGCTGAATCTCCTCTGAATCAGTGAATTGAATGATGCCTTGATGAGACTCGATGTAGAATAAGGAGACGGCGAAGGAGGTGTAGAGTTTACGGCAGCTGGAGAAGAGGTAATGCTTCGATTAAGAGGGAGTCGTGGAGAGTTTCTGGTGAATAGGCATCGGAGAGCGATTGCTGAGTGACGACGCATGGTTTCCTCCGCCGGGTTAGGTTTCTCCGAGAATCTCTTTGTCGGCGGCGCAGAAAATAAATGAACTTCAGATTGCCTACAGAAGGAAGAAGAAGGGGGAAGAGAGTTTTGGGTTTAATGGGCTTTAAATTTAGGCCCACTAAGAAGTTCACACACAAAAAGAACTTGCCACGTGGAGAAAGCGCTAACACGGCATTGGTCGCACAAAAAGGTCAAAAGAAGACTGGTTAAGGTCAAACCATCAACCAAACCTCAAACCTGAACCAAAAGCTTCTCACTGACCTTTCATGACTAACCACTCCATTTCCACTGACTTCTACTACTACATAAACCCCCCTGAACTCAAAGACAGTATCAACTCACAACCCTTGAGCTGCAACACAAACGATCTACACATCAATGGCTAGTACCGTTCCAGCATCTAAAACGCAGTCTCACACAGTTTTTCAAATGGGTTTAGCCGCAGCAAAACAGCTTGTGTCTGGCGTTTCAGCGTTCGCTTCTCACTCAAAGAGGAAGCTACGCCGTTGGACTGCCTGCTATGGCTATAGAGATCATGAACCTGTTATACATCTCCAAAACGACATGACGATGATGATTGGTGGTGTTTATGAGCCAGACAACGGTGAGCCGAGCATGCTGCTGAGTGGGGATCAGAGACGTGGTCCGTTGTGGCAGAAGAACATTCTCATGGGTGGAAAATGCCAGCTTCCGGATTTCTCAGGTGTTATATTGTATGATTCTGAAGGACTTGTTGTTCCACCTGCCAAGAATTCTCTTCCTCTGCTCACCTGGAAGTAACCAAGCAAAAGAAAGAAGATACATCCTTACCTTATTGTCTGTTATTACCCATTTGTTTGTTTGTATCTCTATTTCTTGGAATATAATGTATTGTATTGTTTATGAAATTTATGTATTGTGTGAAGCTCTTGCTGAATGAACATATCAAACCTTATTGCATAAGAATCATTGTCAAAGTGTAGTATAACTTTGTATTTCACTGCTTTGAACAACAATATAAAGGGGCCAGGTCACAAAACTTCTCATGACTGCCCAATAAATTCTTTTAAAGATATGAATTCAGTTAATATAATATTTGATCACATGTAATATTCAGGCTTCAGTACGCCAATGTAAGGTAGGTTGCGGTACTGCTCTGCAAAGTCCATGCCATAGCCCACAACAAACTCATCTGGACACTGCATATATTCAGAAGGCGCAACACATGTTCAACACAATCCCATGAAAAATAAATAGTGTTAGTCCCCGAGTAGAAGCAGCTTACTTCAAAACCACTGTAGAACTTCCCGTCTCCAACCAGTTTGAAATAAACCTTTCTTCTCGATGGCTTGTCGAGAAAAGTACAGACCGAAACAGATGATGCTTTCTTCAGTGTCATGTGCTCTATCAGGCAGCTGACTGTATTACCAGTATCCACAATATCCTCGACCTTAAAAACAGAAAAACAAAACATCATAGCTAGTTAACAAAAAAAGGCAGTGACAATTTCTAATGCTTGCACCTAGACAACGTCCAAGGTGGTCTCTTGTCTAATTACACATTTCGCGTATCACTACTATGTTCTTATTAAACACAAAAAATTTCAAACTTTTCAAGAAATTCATATGAATCTGATACTGCATGACATGAGATGAATCGAACGGAGACTACTTACCAAGATGACGTGCTTGTCCGTGATGTCGAGCTTCAAGTCAAATGAAATTCTGGGAGATCCATTGGAGACTGTACCAGAGCCATACGAATCGGCTCTGATGAAATCGATGGAGATGGGAAGGTCGATTCGCCTGACGAGATCGGCCAAGAAGAGGCAAGCACCGGTGGCTACTCCGACGAAAACAGGAGGATCTGAGTCGCCGGAGAACTCGGAGGTAATCTCGGATCCGAGCTGAGCCACCCGCTCAGCGATTACTTCGGCGCTGTAAAGCACCTTCTCCATGTGCTTATCTAGCGACATGGTCTTTTACTCTCCCACCTACTATCTACACGATTTGGGTTTTTAGGGTTGAGTGTTGATTGCGAATTGCGAGTGCAAGAAAACGCGGGAGGTTACCGAAGCTTCCTTATATTTTTTTTAGGGTTTTTAGTAATTAAACCCCTCAACTAAAGATGAATCGTAAAAAAACCCTCAACTAAAAATCCTGTGAAATAAACCTTCAACTTTAGTTCCGTTAACATATGTTACCCTCCGTTTAAAAAACCGTAACGGAGGGTGACATATGTTAACGGTTTATAAGTTGAGGGTTTATTTCAATGGATTTTTAGTTGAGGGTTTTTTTCACGATTCATCTTTAGTTGAGGGGTTTTATCACTAAAAGTCATTAAATATTATTAAATTATTTATTATCATTTATACATTGTTTTAAGATTTATAAGCCTTTAAAACTAATTTATAAATTTTAATACATTAATATATTTGTATATTAATTTATACATCTTAAATTAATAATTTTTAACACTACTTACAACTTATTATAACTTTGAAATATTAAATTATTTGATATTTAGAAATAGTGATATAAAAAAAATTTGTGTGTTTATATCGTCATTGTCAAATATGAAATAATTGAAAGTTTCTAAGTTATATTAAGTCTTAAGTAGTGTCGAGATAATTCATCCATAAAGTCAATCTTTCTATTTAGAGTATGACGCACTTTTTCTTTTTTTCATGATTTCTGTCATCCGGTTCATACTTCTCCCCCTCCAAAATAATGCATGACTATTTTTATTCTCATTGATTTCTGAATAACTACATTATATTTTTATTTTCTTGATCAATAATATATTTGAAACATAAAGTAATACAATAAATCAAGAACAATATAGGAAAATAGGAAAGTATGAGTCTGATGACGAAAATCATGAAAATAAGAAAAAGTACGTCATACTCCAAATAGAAAGATTGACTTCATGGATGAATTATCCTCAACACTACTTAAGATTTAATATAACTTAGAAACTTTCAATTATTTGATATTTGAAAATGACGATATAAACACACAATTTTTTTTATATCACTATTGCCAAATATCAAATAATTTAATATTTTGAATTTATAATAAGTTGTAAATCGTGTTGAAAATTATTAATTTAAAATGTATAAATTAATTTTATAATAGATTAATGTATTAATAATATACATTAGTTTTAAAGGCTTACAAATCAATCTAAAACAATGTATAAATGAATAATAAATAACTTAAAAATCCTTTAATGACTTTTAGTGATAAAACCCCTCAACTATTTTTGAATCGTAAAAAAAACCCTCAACTAAGTTTTCAACATTATAAACCCTCAACTTATAAACCGTTAACATATGTCACCCTCCGTCACAGTTTTTTAAACGGAGGGTAACATATGTTAACGGAACTAAAGTTGAGGGTTTATTTCACAGGATTTTTAGTTGAGGGTTTTTTTTACGATTCATCTTTAGTTGAGGGGTTTAATTACTAAAAACCTTTTTTTTTTATTAGTCTTGATTATGTGGAACTAAAAGAATCTTATCGAATCGAATCGAATAATTAAGGTAGTCAATGGTGACATAAGAGCGGAATTTAATTAATTTTTTTATAAGTCCGCAGTGTTTACATTATGGTTCCGGGGTTGGCTTACTTTTATTTTCTCAACCAGTAATTAGCCAGCTTTTTTTGAGTTCGGCGTTAAAAACATAAAATTTTTTTTTATTTTTATTTTTGTATTTAGTTTTTTTTTTTTTCCCTGAAGCTTGCGAATTTCTTACAGTATACTTAGATCTTGTGCATATTAACAGATCCAAATAATCAAACTGAATCAAATTAATTTGAATAATCAGAACAGTTTCCTACTTATATGTATTCAAAATAATTGCAACGGATGAAAATTAGATAGAAAATTAATTGAATATACTAATATCTAAAATATAACTCATAGGTCGGGATATTCCATGTTAATAAAAAAATTATATGTATTCTTCTAGTTATTCAGATTATATGCTATTTTATATAAACGACTTAGTTATCTAAATTAAAACCAAACTGAGCCTGATATCTTTTGGATATTATATAACTTTTAATTTTACTATCCAACCAAACCAAAAAAAAAAAAAATTAAAAGAACCCACCTAAAGCTTACTTAAATATCATAAATATCCGGAACTCTCTATATTTATATACCCACTACTAAAATAACCGAGTTGAACCAAAACAAATGTGCTACTAACCAAACCGGATACAGAATAATCTCGAATTTCCCAAAATTCGCTAACTTGGCGCTTAAAAACACTTGAAAGAACGAAAATACATTTAAAGCCGAAAATCAAAATCCCTAGAGAGCAGCAGAAGGAGAAGAAGAAGGAAAATGTCGAGTGTTCTCTTCTTGGCTCTACAATGTTGCGAATGCTCAACGATGCAAGTGAAGCAGAAGAAGAAAAGCAGCAACAACTGGGTTTGCGTCATTTGCAATCAGAAGCAGTCGGTGCGGAGAGTGTTCGCTCAGGGCTACAAGGCCAAGGACCTTCGTCTCTTCGTACAGTCCTTCAACATGTCTCGTAAAGTCGCCGACGAGGAGAAGCAGGAGGTCGCAGATACGTTTCCGGAGGTTGAAGCTGATGAGGAGGTTGAGGAGATTCGAGGTAAGAAGCGATCTGATTGGAGTGAGTACCTCGATTCCGATCCACCTAATGAACGGCGGAGATTAATCGTAGAGGAAGACGGCGAAGAAGAAGGTAATATTTAGTTTTTGAAAATCGAAAGAATGAACATATACTGATATGTTTTTGTTTCACAGATTTGAAGATTGTGACTGAGATTCCGAACGAGATGTTCAAAAGGCCCAAGCTTAACAGATACTCTAACGACGGTGGATATTCATCAGCTAAGGACGGCGTTCAAAGAAACGATAAGGAGCCCTTAAAGCCCTCCTTCTCAAGAAGCTGCATCCCAAAGCAAAGATTTTCTTCAGGTAAGAGGAGGACCTCTGCTACATACATGTTTCTGCTTGGTTTTCATATTGGGTGATTGAATCATATTTGATTTGACATACATTATCACTTTTTGAATGGTTAAATATAACTAAGGGTAATATCTTTGGTGTTTAGTTAACTTATGCCTTTCCATTATGCAGATGGAGTAATGAAGAGGAAGAAGGATACAGAGCAAGGAAACTTCAAACCAGCAAGAGTTACTAAGCCAACGTCAAAATGGGACGCTTACTTGATAGATGACGAGGGAGAACACCAAGCAGCAAGAGGAGCTTCGAAAGATGATTGTGTTGGAGAATGGGACAGAGGTATTACGGATGTAAGTTACCAGATTGTAGATGACGAGGTACATCCCGATTTCATGTAGATTAGAGAAAGTATTATGTTAAGGACAAGGAGGTTCCAGATTAGAGAAGAGACTTGCTTGAGTTAAATCATTAGATAAAGACTCAAAAAAAAAAAAAAAACTACATAAAGGTGCTAAAGAGTAGAAGTCTCAAAAGAAAAGAAACGATAAGAGTTGAACTCAAAACAAACTAAAGTTGCAAAAGAGAGATTCCTAAAAGTTTTTTTGAAGTCTAATAAAGCCAGAAATAAATAATGCCTTTGAGTAAATAAGTCAGATCATCACTCGGTTGCCGAGGGTGCGAACTGGTCATCAACGGAGGACACAGCTGGCGGATTAGCAGAGAGCCTGAGCACATCCAGAGCTTCAGAGACTTTGGCCTTAAGTGCTTCAGGAGACTCGAGAAGGTGCAGGATCTCGGCCTGGTCCATCTCCAGCAACATCCCTGTAACTTTGGCCGTGTGGACTGGCTCCTGCTTCTCCACCAGAGGGTAAAGCTGCTCCCCAAGCATCTGTCATCATTTCACAATTCTTCAACAAACCAACTCTAATGCAACTCTGAGATGAGATAAGAGAATCACAAAGACAAAAACCTGTGGGTGACTAGCAGGGTTAGCCAGAGCCAAGGCAGACATGAGCTTAGAAATGGGGAGGAGTGGTGGCTTCTGTGGGTTTTGAGAAGCATTGTGAGAGATTGCAGATGCATCCAACGGCAAAGGGATGATGCCTTGTGGAGCAGTTCCTTCCATTCCATTCCTCCTGTTGCCTGGGCCTCCCATGTATCTCATACCCGGACTTGCATTTTGCTGCATCATCTGCCAGTTTCAAGATAACAACAAACCCCTAGCCAAGTTGAAGATAACAAACTTTCTACTATCCATTGATCTGAACAAAATAAGCATTACACACCTGTTGCTGCTGGAAGTGCTGCTGCATGTTAGTAGCACCACGCCTGAACCCAACACGGGGACCAGGCTGGTTTTGCCTTTGAAGAGGGTAAGGCATCATGAAGTTAGATGGACCAGAACCTGGACGTACCCCAGGCATGAACTGAAGCTGGTAACCATACCCCATAGGCTGCGATGGCACCAGACCTTGACCGTTCTGGCCCACGTACATGGGATGGTGTGGTCCTGCCATTGCACCACCTGGTGGGTGGTGATGGAAACCAGGCATTGGTGATGCCATTGGCGACATTGTCCCATTTGGCCTCATATGGGAAAATAAAGTCTAAAACATGACAACATAAAAGAGAATTTGAGGATCATTGTCACTATACAAGTCATCCAGTTCAGAGAAAGAGTAGGATAAGAACCTGGAGGTGGCTCCTCCTCTCTTCCTTGCGTTGAGCCAAAGCAATGTAAAGAGGTTTCCTTCCTATCATCTTCCCATTCATTTCATTCATCTGTATAATCATCATCTCAAATGAACATCAGCATTAGTAAAATATATATTGAGGATTTAATTGACACATACAGCTCTTAAAGCTTCTTCAGGACATGAATAAGCAACGAAACCAAACCCTCTGCTCACACCTTCTGAGTTCATCATAACCTAAAAATGACCACAAACATAACACTTAATTGAGCTTAGTCTAAGTCTAACTAAACTAATCAATCATTATAAAATGTATTTTAAGATCAAGAACAAAAACCTTGCATGAGGTCACATTCCCATACTCAGAAAACATCTCCTTGAGCTTCTCATCATTCACACTATCATCAAGATTCTTCAAATACAAATTCGAACCTTGCAACTTCTCAAACCTACTGATCCTCTCAAGCTCAAACTTCCTCCTCAGCTCCTCCTCCCTCTCAGACTTCTTCTGCGCCCTCCCAACGTACAGCACATCCTCCCCAAGACTAATCCCATTCATCTTCTCAACCGCCACCGCAGCCGCCTCGGGGCTCTCGAAGTTCACAAACCCAAAACACCTCGAGCTCCCACTCTGATCCTTCATCACAACCGCGCTCGAAATGTCACCGTACTTCCCAAACGTCTTCTTCAGCTCATCATCACCAATCTCCTTAGGAAGATTCTTCACATACACGTTAGTAAACCTAGGGACCGTCCCGCTCTCGGACCGAGCCCTGTCCTGACGCCTAACAAAGTGTCCCACGAACACTTGCTTGTCATTAAGCAGCATTCCGTTAAGCTTGTCGATAGCAGCCTCAGCGGTCTCCTCCTTCTCAAACTGAACAAAGCCGTAACCTTTGGACCTTCCCGTAACATCCATTGCCACCTTGCAAGAGAGTATAGTCCCGAAGATGGAGAACGTATCGTACAAAGCTTTGTTATCAATCGATACGTCGAGGTTCTTGATGAAAACATTGCCTTTACCGCTAAGTCTCGTGCTCGGGTCACGGTTCGAACGCATGATCCTTATGGGCCTGTCTTTGATGGGAGTGTAGTTCAGACTATCCATCGCTCGCATCGCTATTACAATAAAAAAATAACAATATTATAATCATTTTATTATTATAATAATATTTAAATTAACAAGTACCATCATCGGGATTAGCGAAGTTGACGTAAGCGTAACCAAGAGAACGGCGAGTGAGATCACGACAAACCCTAACTGTCTGAACAGGAGCAACTTGGTTGAACAGATCCAACAGATGTGCCTCATTGACACTTTGGTCTAAATCTCCCACGTAGAGCGACGAGTTAGGGTGCGCTTGTAACGCCTCGGCGGCTGCAGCCGCTGCAGCCACAGCGGCTACCTGAGTGAATGGAGTTGTGGATTGAGGAGACGCAACCGTGACCGATGGTTGGTTAGGGACTTGATCAACCATAGCCGTCGTCGGGGCAATTCCTGATGCAACAGCCGCCGCCATAGGTGGATGATCTCTAGGGGTTTTTTTAGGCGTTGCGGAAAGAGATTCGCGTGGGTTGTGTGTGTTTTCCAGATTGTGAGATTTTATTTTTTATTTGATGTTTTGATTTTTTTCCGTTTTTAGGTTATACTCTCAGAGAGAAACGTAAGGAGTAAAGAGAGTGGAAGGTATGTTGTGTGTATTTATACATTCGATAACCAACGAAACGGTCTTAAGGATCTGAGTTTGATCATCTTGTGTCTCTTCATTCTTTTGACCGAGTTTTACGTTGGACATTAGACTGAATCATTTTTTTTTTTACTATTGAATTATCTATATTATTATTGAAACTAAAATATTGTTTTTTTTAAATAAACCTTACTTCATCTTAGTAATTACACATGCCATTCAGTTTTTTTTTTCCATCTGAAGTTTATGCCATTCAGTTATAATTAAAATCTCTTAAAATCTAAAACTTCCAGTGAGATAATTGTCATTTATAATTTCACTTTGAAACAATGAATTTAGGCCAAAAGCCAATTAATTATATAGTCCAGCATTAACATTGACACTAACACTAACACTATATCATTATCAACAATAATTATTATTTGGTCTGACTACAAAATCATTTGTTGACAGAAACATTCGATCTTATAGTTAAAAGCATATTACAAGGTGGTACTATATGTTGACCCTATCAAATTCTATATATTACAGACAAATGCACATATGATCATATTATGATTATGGGAATTAGTACTCTAATTCAGTAGATCACGGGTTATGTTTCGGTGATTATAGATTTAATGCACCCTGTTAAGTAATCCACCGGTTCTAGATTTCATATCACTTTTTCTCACCTATACGAATATTTTAAAAGTACTTTAAAATATGAACTATTCTGTAGAAAGACACTCATTGTTGTATGTAATATCTTTACGTGCTAAATAAAGTATCACTATCTAATTTGTAAACAAAATACTGCTGAAATATAGATACCAATTGAAAATCAAATCTCTAACCTTTATTTTATACTTATAATAAAACTACATTTTATATATGAACAAATCTATTTCACTCATCTTTTGGTTTTAATATTATTGATGAAATATTTAATGTGATTATAACAATATCTTCTATCCAATACAAATATCATTCCAAATACATAAACAAATTAATGAGTATTCAAGAAAGCAATCAATGGATTAGTAATGTTTATCAAGGCTTTGTCCACATAAAAAAAACTTGTCAAAATCGTAAACAAGGCAAAAATAGGACAACTTGATTTGACATAGTTTGAAAAATTCATTGTTATTAATTTCTATGATTTGTTTATATATTAGGAATGTTATCATCATTATATGGATTATTCATTGTTATTATTTTCTATTGATTACGTTGAATATTCACTAATATGTAAAACAAGAGAACTGAGTGAATGTTATATTGTGTCTCTTCGAATTTGACTATACATTCTCTTTAAGCAGTGGAACGGTCCCTATGGATCTGAATTTGATATTGTGTCTCTTTGGATTTGACCGAGTTTTACGTGAACTGATGTGTAGGAGTCACATGTTATTGTGTTTGAGTGAAGTAGATGCTTTTTTGGTCGCCTGATTTGTGAATCTTCATGAAGTGGTAATAACATGAGAATATTTATTTTAACCAAATCAAATCATCTCCTATTTTTGTGTTGCTTATGAATTGACAAAGTCTTGATAGCATAAACGAAAATTTAGGTCAAGTCCTTATTTACCATCTTGTAGTTTAGGAGTAGTGCTTTTTTTTAATGTATTTTAGACGACTTTTTGTTTTAAAATATCAGTGTGTGATCGGTCTGAGTTTAATAATAATTATTTTTATCTAACATCTAATGAGGATATCATTTTCAAAATGTATAAACAAAATAATAGATGATGCATATTTGAATTTGTAACAATATAGTCATTACAAATCTAATTGTACTTGACAATTTTATTACGGCTAATTTTGTTTGGAGATGCCTATTTTGTTGGTGAATGCATAAATCCTTTTCTTCTTACAAATAAATGTGGTAAACAAAAGGATTGACATTTAACCATATAAACATGGTTCTTGAAAAATATTTAAAAATACAAAATTCATGTCACAATCCTGCATAGTTAAATTCCAATCTTCTCTAGTACTAGATTTTTAAAAATGGTTCATGACATGATTATGACAAGAAGTTTTCTTATGTACGTTTTCAGATATAGATAAAAGTATCAGTTTCCATAACGCATACACATGAAAATTCATAAAACTATCAAACTCAACAAGATGCAAAATGGAGAAAAATGCTTGCTCTCTCTTGGTTCTGAAAGCAAGCAAATTGGCGCATGAGGCCTTATCAAAGAAACAAAGAGTGGTTAACAAGGAAGGGAACTTGCTGGGTTGAGACAAGACATAACATCTCTATATATGGTCGATGGAAGACTACAATATCGACCACATTTCAAGCCAAGACGAGTGTTAAAAGATCTGTGAAACTACCACCCACACTTCCTAAAGAAGTCTCTGGTTCTCTTCCTCGCTCGGGTGAATACTATTACTATGCACGCGAGCACCCACGGAGGGAAGTTCCCAATGGAGATGTTGTTCTTGATCCACGCTGGCGGGTCCTTCATTAGAAACGTTATTAACGCCGTAGCAAACACGACTCCGAGAATGATTCTTGTGATCGGTTGGACCATAGAATCCTGAAAACAAATCATTATAATTCCAAATTAAAGTAAATTCACCAAAAATTCATTTACTCTATTCAATAAATCAGTAAGGCTAAACAACACAATCACTTTCTTCTTCCTCATATGAAAGTCAACTCAGAATCAAAAACAATCAGAAGACTCCAAAGGAAGAAGAGATTGATTACCTGAGGTTCGCCGTCGATGTAAACGGTGGCACCATCTCTGTACGTCAGCACAGACCGGCCATTCCTTTGAAATCGGATCGGGACGCCTCGACCTTTGTCGACGTTGAAAGCGAAGATTGATTTCAATCCGTATTTCTCGAGAATAGCTCGAACCTCGAGCTGATCCTGCTCCCAACCTCCGAGATTCGATTTGAACACGTCGATCGGTCCTTTCTCGGATCGATACAGATGGATCTCCACCTCCGGCACCTTCGTCGTCGCAGATTGCGATCTCGATTCGCCGTTGGGTTGAGAATCGTCGAGCAACGGAGCAGTCTCTTCGATCTCCTGCATCGCTCCTATTGACATGATTAACGGATTCGCCGGAGCGATTCAGAGGTTTTCTGTTATTAAATGAAGAAAGCAAAAACAAATATTGGATACGCAACGACGCCGTTTTAGTGTGAGTAGTATACAGATTGGGCCTTATAATGGGCCTAAATAAATTTTAGAGGATAACGACGGCCCGTTAGACCATTGGTTTATGCGGTTACCAGCGGTTGTTTCCCTTCGGTCGTCTTCCTTTTTTTACCTCATCCATCGGAGATATTGATTTCTCCGGCGACTGAGGTTGTAAAAATGGAAGCAGCTTTGGGGCTTCTCAGAAGAATGCCGCCGAAGCAATCGGAGACAGCTCTATCAGCACTACTCAGCCTCTTGCCTCAACATTCTTCCGATCTCCTCTCTCAAGTCGATCTCCCTCTCCAGGTATCTCTCTTACTCGAGATTTGAAATTTCATTTTTGTTTCTTCTGCCTGAGTCGTGCTTATCTATCGATTCTTCCGGTCTAATACAATTGATTCCTAGTTAATTGGTGTGACACTTAAAATTGATTCCTTTTTGTATTGTGTTCTGTCTTCATGTGTGAAAAGAATGTAAGTTCTTTGTACTGAAACAGGTGTTACGTGATGCTGAAAGTAGGAAAGATTTCATCTTGTGTGAGTACAATAGAGATGCAGATTCCTACAGGTATTTTTTTTTTTTTGCTAGTTGTTTTTTTTATTACATACTTTAATGTTCGGTTGGCTTTGGTTTGGTGGTCGGAGTCATGTTAGAAAGAAATAAGTTATATAGGATGAGAGCTATTATGAATATAACTAAGGACCTAAGTTACATCTTTGTTCATAGTTAAATTGTTTCTTTTAATTTTTTTGACTTTTTTTGCAGATCACCGTGGTCAAATAAGTATCATCCTCCGCTAGAGGATGCTCTTTACCCATCTTCAGAGTTAAGAAAGCTCGAAGTTGAAGCCAACGACATCTTTGCTATCTATCGTGACCAGTGAGGTTCTTTCACCTACCTCGTTGGTTCAACTTGATAAGCGATCTGAGTTAAATCTTAAAATGGATGCATATTTAGCATCTGATCTGTAAAAGGGTTGAGAGATGAATCACATTTTCTCGTGCTTATTAAAAATTATACCTGTTTTAATCATTTTTTTTTTCTTTTTCTTACAGGTATTATGAAGGAGGTATATCTTCAGTCTACATGTGGGAGGATGATAATGAAGGCTTTGTGGCATGTTTCCTTATCAAGAAAGGTATTTTATTTCTTTGGAGTTCAAATCACAACCAAAGGTTACTCTTTACCTGAGCCGTTCTGCTTTTTTTTTTCCGTCTCGAAGATGGGTCAAAGTCGGGACATGGTCGGAGAGGATGCCTGGAAGAAGGAGCTTGGGATGCCATACATGTTATTCAGGTGACTCTCCTAACATAGTCAATACATACCATCACCATGCATGCCTGCATTTGGTGTCCACAGCTGCAACTATCATATTTTCCCAAGCAGCTCTTTCATGACTTGCTTTGCTTATAACACTTAAGGTTGTCTCAATCTAGGTTGGTCCAGAGGAGGAGGAAATGGCACAGTACTGCTTAACAAGTACTATTATGCTCTCTCTGACCACCGATGACGAACCCTCTGGCAAATTCGGCTTATCCGGATCAATTAGAAGACAAGTAAGCTTTACCTTCTACATAACTCCATCCATGCCTTTTGCAGATAAAGATCCTAGTAGACATACTTAATATTTCTCTAAAACAATAACATCCTTGTCTCTGATACTGGTGAAATCAGATGAAAATGGAGCTCGCTGTAGCAGAGGGGCATTTGTGCAATATGGGGAGAATGATTGAAGAATTGGAAGGCAAACTGAGAAACTCACTTGATCAGGTTATAGGATCTCACAAATCAGAATCTTTAAAAACACTGATGTGTGGTTCCAAAGGTTTGAGAGTTGTTTGGTGAAAAACGCAGGTTTACTTTGGGAAGACAAGAGAGATGGTTTGCACGCTGCGTCCACCTGCTGAGATCGTACAGATGAGACTACCCGACTCCTGATGCTCCCCCTCCTCATCAATCTTTTATAACACTTCATATCACATCACTTCTTTTTTTTGTTTGTCTGTCTGATTTTTAATCGTTTCTCCCAGTGTCTTGTGTGAATCTTGTGTGAATGCCTCTTACTTACTTTGATCACGTGTTGTCTCTTGGCTAGCTTCACAATTTATCATCATGTGACTGTTTTGTTCCATAGATATGCAACAGAACGATGCGCTTTTTAAGGTCGTAGATATCTCTTTTGATATACCTTTAACTTCTCCAAATCTATAGAATAAGTACTGACACTATTATCAATTATCAATAATAACTGACACTATTATAAACTAGTGGTATTCCGGCGCTACGCGCCGGGTTCGTATGTTTTATTTTCTAATGATTTTCTAATGAGCTCAATATTTTTTTGATATTGGTTTATTCTCTTTATTGATTTATGATATTGTTTTGTAAGAGATGTGTTACGTTTTGTTTTGAATAGTGGTGTTTCGGTAATGTTTGTTGTTTGACGGCCGTATGGGCGTGATATGTGGGAGTCGTATATTTCTTAGGTGTAGCTAGCTTATAAATTAAGTTCTAATGCAGTGAAATGGAGCTTTGATCTTTGCTGACCAAGAGGTTCATATTCAGCATGTTAAGGCTTAGAATATTTTTTTTTTTTTTGAATACCAAAAATTAAGCAATTAGTCTTAGGTAAATAACCTACGTTTTTAGAGTTTGTCATAGTATAACATGGGTATGTAAACTATTTTATTGTTTAAATTTTGAGTTTTGTTGAAATTTTTATTTGTCGTTGGATATGAAGCTAAACGATGACTTTATATATGGGAATCCTCTTAATGAAACTTTGTATATTATCAATGTTGTCAAAGTAGAAGCACTTTTCTAGTTTTGAGTTTTGTTTCTAGTTTGCCTATAATAGTGAAATAAATTTTAAAAAGGAGTTTGACATAATAAGTTTGTTTTTTCCTTTATACAATGTTGACATGCTTAAGAATTAAAAAAAATTAGTTACTTTTATATAATATAGATTTTCTGGATCGTAAGTTTTAAATTCAACTGAAGCCTATTTTTATTAAGTGAATCTTTGGGGGTTTTATAGTTCTTTTATGTCAAACGTCTTGTTATAATTTGATTGAATATTACATTAATGTTTTTGAGAAGGAATATTTCATTATTTGTTTTTATATATTTTGCATATTGTTTTTAGGTTCACTTATTGATTTAGGAAGTGAAGACGAAGCTTAACCTTGTAACAAAAAAAAACACAATTTGTTTTAACCACGAATCCGTTGGAATTAAAAGATAAATTGTAAACCAAACCACATGCACTAAATCTCATTTAGTAAGCTTTGCATCAACAAACGATAGAAACGGCATAGCAATTAAGACTGGAAAGTGGATTATGGCTGTCATAAGGTGCTCACATATAGAACCAAGTGTTATATAAACTATTTACATTTTTTTGTTCATATATCTGTCTAAGAGTACACTTAACAATAATTAATTGATCACTAAGTTAAGTGCCTGACGCTGTGTGTTAAACTTGCAAGGGATGGTAAAACTCCTATTCAAATGTATTTTTCTTTTATTTTTGTATCTTTAAAGCTTAAGACTTTTCCTGTAGTTCAAATGCACCTTCACACGGGTTGCCTAAATAGTTTAGTGAGCGACCACAAAGTTATGACCCATTTGTGAGGTTCATTAGGACTGTCCAGCAACCACAAAGTTATGGGACCACAGAGAAACGTACGTTACATTAAAGCTCAGGCAATCCCAAAAGCCTCATAATATCAAAGACAAACTAACACAAAAAAACTTCATCGACATCTACATCTATAGCATCTGAAGACTAATTAAGTTAAACTTGACAGAATCAATACATATTCACCAATAATATGGTAAAGAAAAATCCTATACGTAGAGCAGAGCAGGAGCCACGCTTGAAAACTCCAAAGAACGTAAACATAGAGGAACTCAGCGAGTGCTCATAAACTCACCAGGTTCAACACCAAAAAAAAAAACAGGTCGAGTAGGTAGCCTCAATTTACATCATTTCCATTCAACAGTTTTGGAATCTGTTCTTAACTCTTTAGTTCACCATATAATTTACTTTCCAGTTTGACGTTAGGAAATTACACTTTTTTTGTAACACATATTTCATTAATCATAAAGAGGAAATTACATACTCACAAATCCAAATTTACAGCAGAAACATTAATCACACTGTCAACTCTCTTAAAAGCTTGTCTACCAAAGATTCCCGAAACTCTTTCTACAAACGTTGTGGAGTACCCTGCTTCATACGCAAGATGTGAAGATATGGTTTCAATTTCTGTATCATAACTTTCAAAAAAAAATTTTAATTAAATGTGTGCATTCATCTGTTGTAAATGAAAAGAATTTTGAAGCAAAATCTTTATTAAACCGAACCAAAGGGATTTGTTTCGCAGAGCCAGACCATTCATCACATCGACACACCTTCAGCCATGGAGCTTGGTTTCAGTCAATAGAATCTTTAACAGACTCATACCAAGAGCTCTTACCACTGCAAAATGAAAGAATCAAAACAACAATTCAAGTCTCATTCAGACAAGAGTTTATGTAATTATTACCAGAATATATATATATATACCCAAAAATGAGTCTTTTGTTGGCTCCCAATCTTCCAAGAAGGCTTCAAGATTGAGTTTAGTCCGATAATCAAAACGAAGCAGAAACTTTTTCAGGAAGAGTATGTCGACACTCATCAGTTCTCTCCCTATCTTGAACCTGAGAACGCGGACCTCAACTGTGTTTGAACAACAACCAGCCTTCAAGTTGGCAAGAACCAGTACAGGAATTAGCCATTGTTGTTGGTATCAAAGCTTTGCAACTATAGGAAGAACAAATTAGCAAAAAAAAAAACAAACTATAGAACAACTTCGTTTAGGAAAAAAGGCAAACCTACATTAGCAGGGAGACATGTATCGTACAAAATTAAAAAAATTAGCAAAACCTTCTCATCAAGTGGAAGCGTGTCAACTCTCATCAGTTCCTCTGCTTTCTTCAATGTTCCATATTTCCCTGAAACGCAAAAAGACGCGTTACTACCGTTTGTGTAATGAAGCAGAAGGGTTAAAACTGGTGAAGATTGAGATTCTGAGTTTTCTGCATCCCTATTTATAATTGAACAAATTAGGGCTTAGTGATGGAAATTGGGAAAAGGGTAACTTAGATCGACGCCATGTGAGAGCTTCAATGAGAGAGTTAAAGGTGAATCTTATTGATAACGTTTCATTGAATATGATAGAGTTTAGGAGTTTCAAGCAGACAGTCGAAGAAGGAGAAAGGTTACATTGGGCTTTTTGTTCATTTGTGAGATTGGACATTTATCATCTAAACTCTAACTTAAGCGTAGCCCACATTGAACTTGTGATAAGTTGCACGAGGAAGAGAATGCTGACGTGTCGCAAAATGCCCCTTCCTCCCTGATGATGTGGAGGCTTGTGGAGAGAGACAAGTCTCTTTTATTATATAAGATGGTAGATTTTGACATATGTTACTGAATGAAAAGTAACGTTAATTATCAGATGAGTAAAGCTAATTGCATGAAAATTAATTTCAAGATTAATCTAGTTATTATATATACTCTCTCCATTTTATTTTAGTCAACGTTTTAGGTTTTTCCATACAGATTAAGATGCATATACATCTAACCATATATAAAGAAAATAGAAAAATAAAATGGAAAATTTTGTTAATAAATTTTAAAACAACATTGATTGATTTTGAAACGAAAATTTTGACTCTGACCAATTAAACTTAAACAAGGGAGCATATAATTATGAACGTTTCTTCATCATCCTAACCTCGAACCCTCCTCCGGGCCGTTTCATGACGTTATACGGCATGTAAGTCCCCATAACTCTGTCCCAGAACGTGAAAAACGGCTGCGAGTAGTTATACTTAACGCCGTTAACCTGGTGGTGAACGTCGTGATAAGCGCCGTTATTCTTGAACAGAACGTGGAACAAGTTCCCCGGAAGCCGTAGACCGCTGTGATCATCTACGGCCTTGACGGTGATGAGGCAGAAGAGCCAAACGCTAGTTCTCGGCGTCATCCCTGACCCGAAGAACGCAGCGGCTCCGCCGAGCATGTCGGATATGACTTCCACCGGGTGGTTGTAGAGAGCCCCGACCGCGTAAGGGACCACGAGGCGGTGGTGGTGCGAGTGGACGTGGCGGTAGAGGAACTTGTTGTGGTGCATGTAACGGTGGACGAAGTACTGACATGTGTCGAATATGAACATGGCTATTAATATCTGAAGGATCTGGATTGGTACTGAGGGTTGGACCGTTGGCCTTGAGGTTTCCTCTGTATAGGAAGTAATCTACAAAGAACAAAAAAATCATTATGACCAATGGTTGAGGTCCTGAGCTACATCAAAGCCTTGTTTTGATGCAATTATTTGCATCTATTAGTTTTTTTTTTGGTCAAAGCATCTATTAGTTTATCATCGGTTTGTTTTACATCATATTAACAAACATCTATGACTTTTTATTGAACGTATATAACTTTGCATAATGTTTAACAATTATTTATACAAAATATTGTAAGAGAAGAGTTATAAGCTTTTTTCTGTAACTTAGATTATACTGAATCATATTCATTCCTAAACATAATTAACTAAGGTATGTGTTCAATTTAGTACGCTTCCACATAAATTTCTCACATCATCAGAGTTTATGAACTCCAAAACGGCGTAATTCCATATTAATCCCGAAAAATATTAACTACATAATGCAAATATCATTTTCTTGAAATGCATATAAATAGTATTGACTCACAAAGAATCCAAGTTGGGTAATTAAGATCTGGAGAAGCTGTTGAAGCAAGACTCCTTTGACCACTGTGATGATCGGTATTACGTTTTTTCCATTCTCTTCATCAAGGGTGTGAAGCCGGAACTTATCTAAAGAAGGGCTAAGAAACTGGTTAACTCCAGCGTAAACCCAATAGACAATAATGGGAGCTATAGTGCCCATCGTCTCATCACTCACGTACCCTTCCCACACCACCATTCTATTATACCACCACAAAGTACTTCAAAGAATCATAAAATGGCGTTTTGAGGAAGCTTTCTTTTGTTGTTGAAAGTTTCTTGACAAGTAATCTATTATATATTATTTGAGAACCACTACAACATTTTAACTAGACACTTCATCAGTAGAATTTATATTATTAAACTGAATTACTTTTTGAAAATAACTTTTATTTCATTTTATAAATTACAGATTCTGTCAATGAAATTTTAACTATTTGTAGATTTCATCATTAATTATTTTTGTCATTTAAAACAAACTTATAACATACCTTAACTGTTTCTAACTAATTAGTGATAAAACATATTATTCTTCATCTTCTAAGATAAATAAGAAAGAAATATCTTAGTGTTTCTCAACATAATGTTTATAAAATCCCCCAATATATCATTAGTTATATAAATGATAAATCTATCCAAAACACGAATTCCTGGGTAGGTTTAAATATTTATTTAAGCCCAGTTTTTTATGCTTTCGATCCCTTAGCATTTTCAAATTCTAAATCAAAAAAATAACTAAACCTCCTAAAACATAAATTATTAGTGCACATGATTATTTAAATAAGAAATAAAATAAAATAAAATTTCTACATAATTAATTAATTACATATCGATAATAAATCAATGGCAATATTCTTAAATGTTTACAATAAGAAAGGTCACAACATAAGTGAATCACGATTAATATATATGCAAAATATTTCCCTAGAAAGTTACATGAATAAGCATTAATTTTGTTTATATATAATTCAGTATATGTATTATGTATGAGACCGGAAAACGTGGGAGCTAAGTCTTAATTAAATTGGGTTTCCATATTTTAGATTGTTTCAATAGTTTGTCAATATTTAGGATTTTTTTTTTTTTTTTGATTATGCCATTTTCTAAATATATATTGTGATATCTAATTAATTACATATCGATAATAATTTTAAAATATTCGTAACTGATTTTTAATTTGACAAAAAGTAAATATGAAAAAAATGTCAATATAAATTTGATCCGACTCAACAGACAGTACTACAGTGAATAAAAATATCTTATTTCTTCAATACACAAGAACTTACGACTAACTCAATGGACAGTTTTGTTCCAAAAAAAAAAAAAAAAAAAAAAAAAAAAAAAAAAAAAACTCAATGGACAGTGTGATTCTCATGAAAAATATATAAAGAAATAACTCATGTGACAATGGAGTTTATATAAAATACTATAGTACTGTTATAAAGTACTAAGAATTCTTTAAATGCATTTATGTAATCGGACGACATCAAAGAAACATCCGACGAATGGTTCTAGCGAAAGCTCGAGACACCAATCTTCCAACTAAGTCACCTGGCAACTGAAGCAACCGCTGTTGCGACTCTTGCGGAAGCTGCAACATTCGTTCGAACAGCCCCCAAAAAAAAGAAGCCAGGAGAATTAATCTCAAATAATAAATAAATAAAAAATGTAGGGATGAGCCAAAACACTTTGAAAGTGTTGGTGATGTGTTATGCAGAGACGTTACCTCGGGTAAGATGGAGAGAATCGGGAGCATCTCTTCAGCTGATGGAAGCTGATACATGACTAGTGATGCTTCTTCTAGAGGCGTGAGTGCCTCGCCACCTTTACTAATCGCTTTTACTTGCTGCAAAATCGATGACGACGCGAACATTAATGATAGAAATAGCAAAACAATATTTTGCTCTTACTTATTTTCACAAAGCAGAACGAAGAGAGGACATTCTTACCGTTTCAGCACCCCGCACCCCTGAGAACAACGAGATGAGTCGATAGAACGTTCTTAGGTTTATCATATCTTCTTCTGTCAAGGAGTTGAATGGCCTTGAACTAGAAAATGGCATCGTCGTAGATGTGAAAGAGTCCAAAGTCGCCAATCCATATGCATCAAGACCCTGATGGATAACATTTAATAATAAGCAACAAAGATAACCAATCCTTTTGATCACCAAAGACTGATATTTTTGCGAACAACTTAATAACCAAATATATATATATTTGCGAACAACTTAATATTTTTGCGAACAACTTAATAACCAAATATATATATAACCAAATATATATATATATATATATATATAACACGTTTTCAATGCTCACCTTAGCGAATTCTCGAAGAAGGATTTCTCTTACAAAAGAACCCTGTTCAATGTTTCAAGATCTCAGTAGTTGTAACATTAGTTTTTATAATTCGCAGTACAAAAGCTACAGCTTATATATACCTGTTCCGTGAAAGTAAAAGCAAGTATTTGCTTCATGACGATCTTAGAGTCAGCGCCTTCCACCGGTTTCTGAACCAATGCTGTCTCTGTTCTAAGAGACTGCAGAAAGAAGACAGTGATAAGAACCAAATGATATTATTTATTCTTTAAACAGCCAAACCCTAAAACATCCAAGCTAATCATTTCCTACTACCATACACTTGGTCGAGGAGTAGGACATGTTTTCATAGTGTTCACCCAAATCATCATGCAGATTTAACAGTCTTTGGTTGGCTCTTAGACCATCTAGTTGTATGATTATTCAGCTAGCTATCTGCTGACTAATTTGTCATTGAACAGGGATACGCACAATCCCAAACCAAAGATACAAGCTCAGTAACAATGAGGAAAAACTGGCGCACTAATGCACAAGAAAAGAAGCAACTATATTCACCAACCCATATAGATAGTCCAACAACGAAAGGAAATTAATCCAGTCTCACCTCGGTAACCAAAGACTCAAGACGATCAATTCGGAAAACACCATCCTGGACGAGACACATATAAAGGAGGGTACGTTCAGGAAGAAACAGAATGCAAAATGAGGATGTTCAGTCTAACTAGACAAGATAGTTTAGTACCTCGTACAAAAGAGACTGAAGAGAACTTTTCAGCTGGGGAGAGCTGTCAGTTAGGATTTTCCTAGCAATCCAAGGGTATGTACTACCCAATACCTTGTAGTTTGGGTTAATACCAATGGCAATGCCCTCCAAAACAGCAAGGCTGGGGAATAAAAGATGAGAAACCAGAAATCATGTGAATGCTGTCTCAGTATACAGAAAAAAAAAAGACTAATCACACATAAGCCGAGGTTGAGAGTAAAACTAGGATAAATTTAAATTAATCATATAACGCATAGACCAGTTGGACCTACAATCTTCTGCAAAAGCTCTTAGAAAGCTTTAAAACTCTCAACATCGCAAAACAAGAATGTCCACTATACCAGCAAAACGGCGGGATGACTCTACAACGAATATATATAATACCTGCGGATAACGAGAGAAAAATAGGGCGGTATTCTGAACTTGAATTGGTACCTGAGAGTTTGACAAATGAATATCAGCATCTAATAAGTAATCATAACATATGCAAGTAGAGCTCTTGCAAATGTCCCACTTCCAGAGGTATATTGGTAAAAAATAATAAAATCTTATGGTATGTGTTAGTTTAAGTACAAGTGTTACTACATAGTTTTTCCTAAGTCGCCAGACAGGTCACCAAAGCTTATATTGCGAACCCCTCTGGCAATTGCATCTTGAAAAACGTCTGTAGAGAGAAGATATTTGTTTCAGAACGCAACATAAATTTTTGATACAAACATGTAGCTGCAAATTAACACTCTTTTTTCCCAAACCGAAAGCCAGAACAAACCTGTTAAAGCCTTTGTCACAGCGCCCTTCTCAGCTGTCGGTGGAAGAAGCCTATAGAAGTTGTGAAGATAAGATTAGGAAATGTCAAAAGTTAAAAGTTCAGATTCAAATGGACACCAATGACCAGAGTACCCCAGAGTTACAAAGTCTTTAGCCAGCGATTTGAAGTCACGATTAACGAGATGAAGACATGCTTCCATGAATCCATCTCGTAGTTCTGGCCTAAAGTCCCCCATCATACCAAAATCTGGCAGAAAACAAACGAAAATTTCAATCAGTTATAAACAAAAGTTACTTTTTAGGACAATAAATAAGATATCCAGAGAGGCAGGAAAAGTCCCCACTTTTTGCTTCAGTGGTATTATATAAAAAAACAGAAAAAACAGCGAGTAAAAAAGTCACACAAGTGTACATGTTTCTGGTTATTAACTGTATGATCAAATAGATTAGCTGAAACACAGGTGGAATCTACCACCATAGCATCAGCGACTAGTCTCTTTTCTTTGAGAAAAGAAACAACTATACACCAACAATATAATCTGGGGCATGGAATGCAGCATGATAACACAAAAAGTTAGTATTGAGATTGAGGAGTACCTAAGTATGCAAGTTGACCATCGTATGTGCGAAGAAAATTCCCAGGGTGGGGATCGGCATGATAAAAACCATACTCCAGAAGTTGATTAAACGAACAGTATACGCCAACCTCAACTAAATAAAGATCATTAACTTCAGCAAGCTTCTGACCCTGCAATAGAGAAAGTAACTACATGAAACTAAACTAATATGTGCTTCAGAAATATAAAATTCGCTTTGACTGAGGGAAGACATAAAAGAAAAATACACAACTCTTTGACTGATTCTTTATTTGCAACGTCTAACGACATACCTCCACCCACTCCATTACAAGAACTTTGCTGGTACTGTACTCTGTGTACATCTTTGGAACCAAGACATCCTTGATGCTACCATACAACTTCCTATTCAAGAATACATAATGTTACTTACAGAATCCCTTATAGAAGATTTTTAACCATTAGATGAGCAAGTACCACAATTAAGCAACATGGTCTATAGCTCAGAGCCTCAGATCAATAATTTATAATGAGAATACAATGGACTGGTCATAGCCATAACATAAGTGGCGATCAAACAAGGCAGGTGAGACTCAAACCTTAGCAGGCTTTACCTAAATTTTATTCCGTTTTGGGCTTCTTTCAAGTAATCCATCTCCTGCATTCAATGTGATTTACCTGTATTCAATATAAAGCTCTAAGATATTCCTCGAACAAGAGTATTTTAAAATGCAACAACTAGTCCATCAAAATCATCTTTCGATGAATTATATAAAAATCGTTTGCATCTATCCATTACTCACATAATAGCTAGAGATGGAGTTTATCTTTTCCCAGTATCAACTTAAGAGCGTCAAATTTCATTTTCTACGGAACATAAAGGTAGATTGCACAAAGAGAAAACAGTGTGACACTCTTTCCTCAATGGCGGAGAAGAGAAGCATCAAGAACTTACCAATTTTATTTTAAGCAAAATATACTCTACTAGCCCGAATAAAAATGTCTACGCAAAACATGTACTTGTGGTGAATGTGAATGATTTACCTTAAAAAGACTTGTTGCCCATTCATCAACAACTGCCTGCAAATGAAATTTCACACTTCAGCATTGGAACGGGTTAACAGTACACTGTGATTTACTTAAAATTCCATTTTTTCTCTCAGATAGTGGGAACCAGTTTTATCCAACATAAAAAAACTTCTACTAGAATCGTCTGAAATGAATATTAGACTACGTCTCAACACATTTCAGATGTTCTTCTGCATAGCTAAGTTCAAAAAGTGAAGTAATGTTGAAGAAAACATTTGATAATCAGTTCAGAGGAAGGGCCAAATTTACACAAGTTTTACGTCACCTGGAGATCTGAGTTGAATCTCCCAGCCTTTTTAATCAAACCCGCTAAGTATCGCAGAATTAGTGTGTCCAAAGCAATAGCAGCTCGTACACCAGGACGCTGCACTTTAACAGCAACAACCTCTCCACTTCTACGGAGCCTAGCTTGATATACCTGACACGTAGACCAAAAGTTGAAATCCCACATAATAAGAGAAGCTCTCATACATAAATTTGGGAATAAGAAACTAGTACTAGGATAAGGTTTAGACCCTGAATAACATGATTTATGTGTACCTGTCCAAGGGAGGCTGCAGCTACAGGCTCTGGAGAAATCTCAGAGAAAAGCTCATCTATAGGAAGACCAAGTTCATCCTCAATCATACTGAAAGCAACTTCGGTTGAAAACGGAGTTATTTGATCTTGTAGCAGGGAGAGTTCATCCAAGTATATAGGCGGTATCAAATCCTATCAAATGATTCAAAAACCATATCTTAATAGCACAAGAAATATAGTGTGGACAATGATATACTAAAGCCTGAAGAACACATAAGGATAAACTTACAGGACGAGATGAGACGGCCTGAGCTATTTTTACATACGCCTGAAAACAAGACAAGAGAAAAAAACACTCGTAGTGAGCAATGTGATATTGAACTTCAAAGGAATCTGTAAGTTAAGGCTTTGATTGGTAACACAAATCCTAAGTATTTTTAATATATAAAGTATTTTGAAATTTTGTTCTGTATGATTTATATTCTTCCACAAGTATTTTAATATATAAAATATTTTGAAATTTTGTTTTGTCTCATTTATATTCAGTCACCCTACAAAATTTATCTAATCATAAAAAAAACATTCCAAAGTTTTTCATTCCGCATATTTTTTAATTAGTTCCAATTCATGATTAAACAGTGTTACCAATCAGAGCCTAAATCTCAGAGAGAATGAGAGAAGCAGCCATACCGGACCTAGCTCCACCAGTAACTTCCTAAGCTCCGCCGCTCGTACCTAACCAGAACCAGTCATCAAAACGATGCATGAGAACAAAACCATCAAGAGAAAACATCAAAGACCATCATCACATCTAGCATACCTTGAACATTTGCTCAGAGCGATCGAGAGCCTCATCGGCCAAGCGAAGCCCAAACCAGAAACCAAACGTAGTCCCAATCTGAGCCAACCGGCGCAGCAGAATCAGAGGCTTCTTCTTATACATCGCATCGATCCTCGGAAAATTGTACTCCGACAAAGAATCGGCCTCATCGGCGCTGAGGTTGAACAGATAACCGGATTTACTCGTGAAGCTATCTACATCTCTAGAAGCAGCGGAGACGACGGCGGAGTTGTCTCTTCGCCGAGGCCAATACGGTGGCGAAGTTAGCAGTAGAGTGGGATTGGCGGGAAATGAGGCGATTGGAGGAGCAGGGAGCAGAATCATCTCTCCCAGAAATTGTACGGTTATTTTGTTGACGACGATTATTATTTGTTTCGTCCACTCTTTATTATCTCTTGTTTTTTTTCTCCTCGTTCACATTCTTTATACGTTTACTGGGATTTTCCGAATTTTCTGCATCACACAATTGGCACCAGTGTATTTAATCAAAATAATAATAATAATAATTAGTATCCACATATTAATAATTATTTTATACATATTAAAACCTTGATTTTTATTATAATATGCTTTTCATTTTTAATATTACTATTTTACAGATTTTTTCTTCAACTTACATTTTTTCAATATAAATTTTTATAGTCTTATATCATTTGAATTATTTTTTGGGAAATTTTCATATTTACCAATTTGTTGGTATCATTATTAGTTAAATTGTGTTTATATAAATATATGTTTTTATTAAAAATAAAAATAAATATTTTCCTATTTATGTGGAAAATTATAAACATTTTATTTCCAAAAAAATACAATAATTGTTAACAATCTATCATTGTTATTAAGAAAATTTTATCTTTTGAAATTTTTTTTTAAAAGATAATTTATCTTTAAAAAATGCATGGGATAATTATCCTACAAAAACACACGTTTATAGACAGACTGACCATGGGTGGTATGTATATATGCGTTTTGCTCACCGGATCAGCGTTTAGCGTTTGCGAGAGAAAAAAAAGAAAAAACAAATCCACAACAGCCCCGTCGAGGTGAGGAAATTTTCAGCGTTTCGGAACGACGGAAGTAAACGCTTTGGCTCTTCGAATTAGCCCCTTTTCCTGTTTACAGATCTCTTGATTTTCTTCTGCATTGGGAATCTTCAATATTTCCTTCTGTTTTCTCTGAGATAAGGTCTTCAATTTAGGATCGGAGTTGCTAAATAAAGTGATCTAGCGAAGATGATGGTCGAGGATCTCGGTGTGGAAGCCAAGGAGGCGGCTGTACGCGAGGTGGCGAAGCTCTTGCCCTTACCTGAGCTTTTACAATCTATTTCTGCAATCAAAGCCGATTACATCGCTCGTCAGCAGGTTTGCCTTCTTGGTTTCAATTGCTATCGGAACTGAATTGCCTTAGAATTATCGATTGCACCGAGTATCAGCTGTTTCTGAGTGATTCTAGGTTTGCTGTTTTTCCTCAGGCGAACGATGCACAGCTTAGTACCATGGTTGCTGAGCAGGTTGAACAAGCTGAAGCTGGATTGGAGTCGCTTTCCTCATCTGAGAAAACAATCTATGAACTGCGTGATAATTTCATCTCTATAGACAAGTATGTATTATCTTGGCGAGAGATTTGAGAAGTGGAGTTTTGAATTTTGATGTATTTTTCCTCTAACTTCACTGCTTGTTCTATAGGCTTTGTCAGGAATGCCAAACTTTGATTGACAATCATGACCAGATAAAGCTGCTGAGTAACGCCAGGAACAATCTAAACAAAACTCTAAAGGTAGATACATACGCCAATGAGCACTGATTTAGTTGCTCAAAACGTTTATTTTATATCACATTGTTGTTTTCCAGGATGTAGAAGGTATGATGTCAATTTCTGTGGAAGCTGCTGCTGCTCGCGAGTCTCTGAGTGATGATAAAGAAATTGTTAACACTTACGAGGTAGTAGAGTTCTCTTCCTGTGCATTCCAGAAATTTTCTGAGAAAGTGAATGTCAGGTGTAAGACATAATATTCTTTTTGTTCGTCTATAGAGACTAACTGCACTTGATGGTAAACGAAGATTTGCCTTAGCAGCTGCTGGAGAGGAGGTTGGGAGGCTAAGGTTTGTATTTACTTCACCCTTTTCCTTAATCGTAATTACATGAGGAAACTAGGTTCCTATGCTAATGCAAATGAAGCAGTAGATGGAACTGTGGTTCTTTTGGTAGTTGCCAATGATGCATGATATAGTCCCGCCTCTGGAGTCTGGATTATCCTATCTTTTTGCATTCTCACGCACACCAATTTCTGAAGAGTTCTTTTGATGAATTCAGGGAGTATTTTGAAGACGTTGATAGAACATGGGAAACATTCGAGAAGACACTATGGGGTCATGTTTCCAACTTTTACAAACTTTCTAAAGAAAGGTATTTTGAGTAAATATAGGCTCTGATGCTAGAAACCTCTCCGCCTAATCAAATTTTGTTCAGATCTAAGCATGATTTATATTTATAATTTATCGTCCTTGCTGGTATTTGTTAAGAATGAGGCTAAAAACAAGTTATAGATCAAGGAAAAAGCAATGTCAATAGACGAGAGGGACGTTGTTAGAATGTACTAATTATGCGGTATCTAGATATGAGCATTTATATAGGACTGGGCATAAAATCTGTAACTCGAAATCTGAACCCGAATCCGAACCAAAATACTCGATCTGCACCCGAAAAACTGAAAAAATATTTAAAGAAACCGATCCGAATGACCAAATTAATATACAATATAAATGTTTGAAACATAAATATGTACTTTAAATATTCAATTTCATATTTATTTCGATATGATATTTAACAATAAGTATTTAAAATTTAAATAAATACTTTTAATTTGGATATATAAATAAATATATATTTCTTATGTTTTACTTTTAAATTTTAGATTTTATTTTGGATATATCCTAAGTACTTCTAAATTTACTAGAATAGAACCTAGGAGGTGTCCTACATTTATATATGACAAGACATAGTTTATGCATTGCTCTACTCTGATCTCTGTTTTATATTGTTAGCCAGATAGGGCGTAAGTCCACATTTGAAATTTGTACCTTGTTGATACAAGTAGTTCATCGCTGTCAAACTCTTAACTCTGCTAAGATATCAAGTGTTACATATTTTTGGGTTTTCTCAAAATTACTTATTAGTTACTTTACTCTTGTTACTGATGTATCTCTTTGTTCCACAGTCCACAAACGCTGGTTCGTGCTTTGAGGTATGATTCCCCTCCATCGACATCCTTCATCTTTGTCTATTGCATATATTACCAATATTTTTACTTTTCAGTAAATTTGTTGCAAGCAAATCTAATTGAATATGCAAGGAAGATTATGGACAAATAATTTCTGATGATTAGTGTTTAGTACCTAGATCAGTCCAAATTGGTAAACAGGATAGTGAAGTTATTGTATTACCGTGACAACCTTTTTGGGACAAGCAAACTGTGTCTTTCTAATCTCATGCAACATACATTGCAATACTGTGGATTAAATGCTGGCATTTGAAGTCCTCTAAACATGGGATGATGTCTCATATGCTGGTACTAACTTACAATGATCTCTTCTTTCAAAGGGTTGTTGAGATGCAAGAAATTCTTGACCAACAACTTGCTGAAGAAGCAGCGGAGGCTGAGGGAGAAGGTGTGATGGCATCTGTAGCAAATCCTCGGAGGCCTGGCAAGTAAGTGATAACTTTTTGTTTATTTTCTTCTTGATCTGTTGTCTCAGAATCTCTCACTTCTTCACTGTGCATATAACTAAGATAAGTGATGCACTGATCTAGACATCTAGTCTCCTGTAAAGCAATAGTATTTTGTTGAATTTCCCATAATCACTTTTTTTTTTGTGTGTTTAATCCAGGAAATCTACTACAACGTCAGCTTCGTCAAAGGGTCTTGCACAACATAAGTTAAAGGTCCAAGGGAAAGGCTACAAGGACAAATGTTACGAGCAGATTCGAAAGTCAGTCGAAGATCGATTCAACAGGCTTCTGACGGTGGGACTTTCTTTTTGAAAATTATCATTTGGTGGCGTAGCTAAATTAATATGTTCTGTGAGGTCATGCTAACGCTGAATTATTGACCAGCTTGTATTTGAAGATCTGAAAGCTGCTTTGGAGGAAGCTAGAATGGTTTGTGCAACTGATTCCTTTGCTTGCATACTCTTCTTCTTCATTGTGTATTTCTGAAGTTCATTGAATTGTTTCTCAACTATTTTTGTTTCTGCTAGGTGTTTCAGTAGATCTCCTTTAGTTGCTGAATTAGTTAAAAGTCGTCTTCTTTTTTATTTTATGAATATGGTTGATGATCTAGTATGTTTTTGTATTGTTGTTCCACTTAGACCTGCCAATTTTATACTGATGTTCCTGTTCCGTAGACGTTAATCCCCAGTTTAAACTTTTTTTCCACGGTTATAAAGATTGATGTCAACCTCGTTTTCTTCTGTTATCGTTGACCATTTTTGTTTGTAATTTGACTGGGTTTTCACTCTCTTGCTATTGTGTTTGACAACTAGATTGGAGAAGAACTTGGAGATATTTATGACTATGTGGCTCCTTGTTTTCCTCCAAGGTTTTTTCTTATATCAACTTCTTTTTTATCCTCTAAAACGGTGATTACTTCACCCCAGTAAAAATTATCATCTTAACAATTCTTTTCTGTTGGCAGATATGAGATATTTCAGCTTATGGTGAACCT
Organism: Brassica rapa; assembly: GCF_000309985.2. Taxonomy (NCBI): domain Eukaryota; kingdom Viridiplantae; phylum Streptophyta; class Magnoliopsida; order Brassicales; family Brassicaceae; genus Brassica; species Brassica rapa. The sequence continues at coordinate 25,426,692 of NC_024801.2, forward strand.
GTATACCGAGAGATTCATTCATATGCTCAGATTGCTCAGTGACAGGGCAAACGATCTGACTAATATTGAGATATTAAAGGTGTGCTAAGCTTAATTCTTTGTAGTGTTATTTCCATGTTGTGTCGCAACTCAGTCTTTGCATATTTTACCTGTGTTTGCTCCGTGATTCCTGTCTTAGTACCAAGGACATTTTTAATCAATCATGCATGACATTGAAGCAATTGTCAAGCTAGTGCGAGTTATTTACAGGGAATACCATTGAATTTTCTAAGGGGGTAGTATTTTGTGGTTTCCACCTTTGTAGTTATACCCTAACACATTGCGCAATATGCCTCATTTGTTTTATCTTGTTTATATTGTGCAATATGCCTCATTCGTTTTATCTCATCTCTGTGCATCAGATATCCTATTGAAAGTAATGTATATCCTCTTTCTCTTTTGGATCCCTTGTAGGTTACTGGTTGGGTGGTAGAGTACCAAGAAAACTTGATTGCACTTGGTGTTGATGATTCACTAGCTCAGGTGTGTTCAGAGAGTGGTTCAATGGACCCTCTAATGAATGCATATGTTGAACGAATGCAAGCTACAACGAAGGTAATGAGATGCACGTTTGACAAGCTAGTGCTGGTTTTAAGGCCTACAGTTATAATAAGTCTTTTTGCTTAAACTTTAGTTGCCAATCGTCTCTGGTTGCAGAAATGGTACATGAACATCCTTGAGGCGGATAAGGTGCAACCACCTAAGAAAACAGAGGAAGGAAAATTATACACACCAGCTGCTGTAGATTTATTCAGAATACTTGGAGAGCAAGTGCAAATTGTCAGAGATAATAGCACCGATGTCATGTTGTACAGGATTGCGTTGGCGATTATTCAGGCAAGTCAGAGAAGTTGGAAATGTTTTTTTGGTTTCCCCCAATATCTTTGCGTGTCTATGAATTGAAATGGGTTATAATTGGAGACTATTCATCTTCCTTCTCAGGCTTTTCATTGTCTATATACTGAGCAATTTCAAATTGTTCTTGCGTTCTTCTAGGACTCTTGTGAACGTTAATACTGGATACTTTACCAGTTCCAGCTATTTTCCATATTTCACCCTATTGTCCAGTTCCATTTATTTATTTTTCTTTCCCCTTTCAACTTTTTCCCCTCTTCATTTAAGCTGGTCTTAATTTTTCTACAACAATCTATCCTTCATTTATTGTTTAACTTCTATACCTTTTAAATTTCTTAGGTAATGTATCATAAGCCATATGCATGTTCTATGTTTGATTCATATTGTTGATTACTTCAGGTTATGATCGATTTCCAAGCAGCTGAAAGGAAGAGAGTTGCAGAACCCGCTTCTGACATTGGTCTGGAACCGCTTTGCGCTATGGTATGTCAGAACATACGACTCTTTATATGACACAGTACCACTCTTCCATTTTTTCATATAAGTTTATCTTTGTTAATACTTCCAACAGATAAACAACAACCTTCGCTGCTATGACCTTGCCATGGAGTTGAGTAATAGCACTTTAGAAGCTCTTCCACAGAACTACGCGGAGCAGGTAACCCCAACTGCCATTTTCTGATCTCGATTTCCTTGCAATATATTATTTTGATCGAAATTGTTAGATTCCACTCTATCATGCCCATGCCCGCAATCACCCTCTTTCGCATGCTAAGAAAATGTTTTTAAACTGTTGTGTTTCTTTCAGGTAAATTTTGAAGACACTTGCAAAGGTTTCTTGGAGGTGGCTAAGGTGCGTTAAAGATTCTTATTTCTCCCGTCTGTAATTCAAATGTACTTCTTGCGTTTGTATTGCCTGACCTTGAAGTTTCCGTGAAGTGAAAATTAACCTGACCAATCTGTTAAGATAAAATATTTATGTTGGATTTTACACGAGTGACACCTGGTCTTCTCATCGCAGGAAGCAGTGCATCAAACAGTTTGTGTTATCTTTGAGGATCCAGGAGTTCAGGAATTACTTGTCAAGCTTTACCAGAAAGGTATCTACCACCATTATGTGGGACTAGTCTATTTAACTTTGTTAACGTATGAATAGAGGCAGTTGAGGCTATCTCCTTGTTACTTTTGCTACTAATTTCCACTAATTTTTAATAAATTTGGACTATTTTCATCCGCATTAGATTTTCTATATGTTTCTTAATGTCATAGTTTAAAAAATTTGTAACACACCATTTAGGAATCAAGTCACGCTCTTTCATACTTCTTATATGTTTTCCTCCTATAACAGCATTATGGACATGTTATCTCTCAGCGAGATGACATAAATACTTGGTACTTGTTCTTGGCTGGGTCCTTCTATGGTTTCGTTCCTAACCTTGGCTGTTTACTTTATAGAATGGTGCGAAGGACAGGTTACCGAGTATCTCGTGGCAACTTTTAGTGATTATTTCACAGATGTGAAAATGTAAGTTTGTCGTGTTCTCGTTTATATAGCAGAACTTATATAACCACAACTCTACTAAGCGCTTAGTGATGAATGGTGATGCAGGTATGTCGAAGAGAGATCATTTAGAAGATTTGTCGAAGCTTGCCTGGAAGAAACAGTCGTTGTTTATGTTGATCATCTCCTCACACAGGTTTCTCCATCTATTCTCTCAGTCTTTGCCTTTCATGTATCATCAGTATACATATGTACTGAACCTTGGGGTTGATAATTCCAGAAAAACTACATCAAGGAAGAAACTATTGAACGGATGAGGCTGGACGAGGAGGTTCTCATGGATTTCTTTAGGGAATATATAAGTGCATCTGTAAGTTGGTTAAGCAACCTGGAAAATTTTATTTCATTTAGTACTACTTCATAACCAGTGTGTTACAGAAAGTGGAGAGCAGACTCAGAATAATGAGTGATCTGAGAGAACTTGCATCCGCGGAGAGTCTAGATGCATTTACACTCGTGTACTCGAACATTCTTGAGCACCAGCCTGACTGCCCGGTAAATAATATCAAATTAACAAAGCCTACTCTTTTGATTTTGCAAAAATAGTATCTTTTCAATTTACATAAAGCTCTAATAAATCAATTTGCAGGCCGAGGTTGTGGAGAAACTTGTTGGACTGCGTGAAGGCATACCACGAAAGGACACAAAAGAGGTAAACACCAAACTCTATTTTTAGGAACATGTTAAGTTTAGGAAAACACGGGTTCTAAGAAGGATTGTATACATCACGGTCTTGAGATTTGAATAGGAACAAAACAATAACAGTGTTGATTAAAATGGTTATTGTAATGAAAAAAAAAACAGGTGGTACAAGAGTGCAGAGAAATATATGAGAACACTCTGGTAGATGGTAACCCTCCAAAGACAGGCTTTGTGTTCCCGAGAGTCAAGTGCTTAGCTGCTTCCAAAGGATCTATCTGGCGTAAACTCACTTAGAACAACGTTAAGCGTTTGCGTCCTTTTCTTCTCTTTTTTCTTTTGCATGATATCTTTTTCTTTTGTAAATTCTACTATGTTCTTAGATTCTCGCTCTACTTTTTTGCTTTTGTTTTTACCTCTTCCTCACCTGAAACGTCTGATGGCCACTTGCACTTAGATTATTTTATGGCGATGGTATCTTTATGCGGCGTATATTTATCGTGAACTTGAATTTGTTCTTTTATTGGCTTTAGATTTCTTTGCAATTTTATCACATCTTTTGTTTCAAAATTTGATTAAATAGCACCAGATCTAACTCAATAGAGTTCTCTTTATAATAAGCAGGGACATTATGAGAAGTGAACTTACAATTCACTCACTAGACAGATGCTGATTATATGAATGTTATAGCCACACGCATAATTAATAATTGTAGGCATTATTTTGAAAATGTTTCTGAACTGACTGGTAGGCTCGTTTTTACTTTTAGATTTTTTTGTTCTAGAAACCTTTTCAGCATAAAGAGTCCACCACATGGTGTAAGCATAATGTGTGATATTTACAGGGTAACAAATACATTTTGCCTTTTTCTTTATTTTACTTTCTGCACTACTCAATGTGTTCATTGAATGGGAAAAATATTGGAAGAAGACAATTTCAAGACGAGTTTCTGTAATATTGTGGAATAGTAGTAAAGTAATTGAGAGCACACCATACTACTCCACAGTGGAACTTGGCCAAATTTTGTCTTTGCCGTCTCTACAGTATCTTCCACCAAATTGTTGACAAAAACTCAATTTGAAAAGGCTTCTTTCCATTTCTTCTCTGCGGAAGTTACGTTGTGAAAAACATAAAAACTATTACCTACGGTTTTCTACAAAGTTTATGAATGTTTTTACATCGGAAAGTCTAGAATCCAACATTGTAAATATAATTTCTATAGATTAGTTGAAGTTCAAGAATGAAGAGATAATGATAATCTTCTTAAAAATGAAGGTGTAACCTTTTTTCTTTAAGAGGTCTTCCAGGATTTACAGTCTCATACCTATATAACGTTTTCTTGTAAGACTAGACTTCTTGTGGGTCTGTCTCTCTAGGAGTCTACCTTTTTCGTTTCTCATGTCTTTCTTTCTCTTACGTTTATTATATGTTTTTTTTGTCAACCATTTGAGATATGTATTGATGGAAAATTTACCTAATAGTTTATGTTCAGGCCGGTTTTGTGAAATTTTGGAGCTGTCCCATCAGCCCAGCTTTGGTCAAATGCAGGTTTTCAGTTGCACGATAGTGAAGCAGACCTTTTAGGTGCATAGATTCACGGCATTTTCGTTAGAGCCGCAATTTGAAAGATTCTTCCTTTGTAAATTTTTGCGGAATGCGTGTCAGTTTACTAATCATATTCAAAGGCAATGGCGTAGATTATAGTATAAATCATTATTCTCAACAAATGACTGAGAACTTTTCATTCTAATCCTGTTCTTTCAAATTTGGGATTTGTGAACTCTTGCCTTAACTTTTTTACCACATAAGATTATCTACGACCCAATTTCATAATCTACTTTAAAATTGAGTTAAAAAAAGAAGAAGCTCCAGTCCCATTTTAGTTTCTATTCCATAATGACATAAATTTACTTCTTAAAGAGAGTAATTTTTTTAATTTTTATTCATTACTCTATTTTTCACTCTAAAAATAGAGCAAGACTGAAATAAATTCAACTCTATTATAAAATTAAAATTACTCAAGAGAAAAATGAAGTTTTAAATTGGCAATCTCTGAATCTCTATAAAAATATTTAACAAAAGCAAAAACAAAAGTGAGAGAATGATGAGAGGTTTTAAAACAAGAATCTTGAAAATATTTGTAAAAACTCTTATGCCATCTACATTCTATTCTTGATTTATTTTATTTCCTTTATTATATAATTTGTTTTTCATAAAGTATATATATATATATATTTATTTCTTTATCGTATCTAAATTAATAGAGAGACTCACATAGGTTTGACCAGGACGAAAAACGGAGCTTCAACTACTTACTGCCCAAAATCAAAGTGACGTCGTTTTCACCGATCTCGCGCGAACCCGTTTATTTGACTGGCAAAAGCGGGCAGCACCGTTACGGGCAGCTATATGCCTCGTCTTCATCACTCACACACTGCATGACCATAAATAAGAGAAGCATGCTGAGATATAAAAAACTAAAATTCATAATATTTTATTCAAAAATAATAGAAAAAAAATAAAATAAAAAGGATAAGAGCGGAAGAACAGTAGTAATCATAGTTTCTCTGGCAGGCTTTGTTGTTTGCGGCTTAATAAGATTTAGGGTCTGACTGGTTCAACCGCAGCGGTTGCGGTTGCGGTTGCGGGAGTTTGCGGATGCGGGTGGTTGCGATTTCTAGCGGTTTTAAGAGATTTGTACGACTGGTTCTGCGGTTAGAAATTGGTGCGTTTGCGGGATACTTATGACTGGTTAACAACCAAATGCAGCAGTGGTTAAATAATAAATTAACAATATTTACATTTTATACAATTATAAAAATATCAAAAATAATAATATTATAATAAATATAAAATTTATATTTAGAAAGTTATACTTTAAATTTTTTTAAAATTATAGAAAATATTTTTATTTTAAAGTTTTATAATATTAATTAAAATATAATAGATATATTTTAGTATTTTTATAATTCTAATTTAATTTTTTTATTGAATATTTTTATTTTTGTATTTATATTGTTTTGGAGAAAAAATAATTTTTTTTTATCCTCCCGCAACCGCCCGCAACCGCAAACGCTAGCTGGAACCAGCTTTTGAATTTATGAGGTTCAGAGCGATTTGGAGCGGTTTGGAGCGGTTTGGAGCGGTTTGAGCGATTGTTGCAAAACGCCAACAACCGCTACCAACCGCAAAAGCTGCGTTTGCGGGTGGTAGCGGGAAAACCAGTCATACCCTTATTTTAAAAAGAGAGCTCTTTGTTATTATTACTTCACGTAGATCTTTCCCAAAAGCAAAACCTTTTCTCAAAGCTAGAGAGAGAGAGAGAGAGTGTGCGTGAGTGTGGTTTGATTGAGAAAAGACGACGAGAACGCCGGAAAGCAAGGATTTTTATTCTCTAACTCATTGCTATCGATAATGGGTTTCCTTCGTTAGCTCAGAGATTGATTAGGGATTTGGATTTTGTGGGTTTCTCGGAGGTGATGTTGGATCTGAGGGTTGATTAGCATTGTTGTGGAATCAAAAATGGAGACGATTCATCTTGTGTTTATCTTACTTTCGCTCATCTTACTGCCGATTCAGACCTTCTGGCTTGTATCTGCTAATCTGGAAGGTTTGTAAGCTACTCAACGCTCTGATTTAATTAATTGGTTATGTGGAGTGGATCCTCTCTCACATTGTCAAATGGGTTCTTGATAAAGATTTGGTTTTGAGTTTTACTTGAGTTCTTTGTATGCTTTGAAGATGTTTGTTCATTGTTTTCTATTATGAGAAGATGTGTTGTTCTGTGGATGTTCAGAGTTAGTGGCTATTCCACTATTTACAGACCACTGTTTCTTCTTTCCATGTGCTGATAAAAGTTTGGTGTGAATTGGATCTTTGTGATTCATTGCTCCTGTCTGTTACAGCTTGAAGTTTATATTGTTTGTGATTGGTGGGTGGGTCTTGAAACTGTGTATGTTTCTTGATCCAAACATGTCTCTGACAGACTTTATTTTTTTCATTTTATATCAGTTTTGGTGGTTGAATCTCTTAATTATATTGTAAATTAGACACTTTTTTGTCGCTAATCTGGAGGATCTGTGGTTCTTGTTTACAGGTGATGCGTTGCATACTCTGAGGGTCACTCTTGTTGATCCCAACAATGTCTTGCAGAGCTGGGATCCTACTCTTGTGAATCCTTGCACATGGTTCCACGTCACTTGCAACAACGAGAACAGCGTCATCAGAGTGTAAAGCTTCCTACTTCTTTTCACTTTGAATCTTCTCAATTTGTGTTCTGACATTGTTATTTTCTTTTTACAGTGATTTGGGGAATGCAGAGTTGTCTGGCCATTTAGTTCCAGACCTTGGTGTGCTCAAGAACTTGCAGTACCTGTAAGTCACACTTATGCACCTTGTTATTTAACAAAACAAATCCAATATTGTAGTTTAAATCTTCTTATAAAGTTTGTGTACTTTCTTACAGGGAGCTTTACAGTAACAACATAACTGGCCCTATTCCTAGTAATCTTGGAAACCTGACGAACTTAGTGAGCTTGGATCTTTACTTAAACAGCTTCACCGGTCCCATCCCTGAATCATTGGGAAAACTTTCAAAGCTTAGGTTTCTGTGAGTACAATTGCTTTATCTTGCTAAGTCACATTATTGTTTAATCTTGGTGTAGTCATAGTTTCTGACTCTTTTCTGAATTTTTTCATGCAAGAGTAGCCGGCTTAACAACAACACTCTCACCGGCTCTATTCCCATGTCTCTGACCAATATCACTACTCTTCAAGTGCTGTGAGTTCTCCTCATCATCTTTTTCATTTACTTCTTCTTAATTCTCCTTTAATTGATTTGTTTGAATTAATGCAATTAACACAGAGATCTATCAAATAACCAACTCTCTGGTTCGGTTCCTGATAATGGCTCCTTCTCACTCTTCACACCCATCAGGTTTACATTTCAATCAGTTATCATGTCAGTGTCTGAACTTTATCAACAACTGAAACTCTCTATTGACTTTTGCAGTTTTGCTAATAACTTAGACCTTTGTGGACCTGTAACAAGTCACCCATGTCCTGGATCTCCCCCGTTCTCTCCTCCACCGCCTTTTATTCCTCCTCCTCCTGTTTCCACCCCGAGTAAGTTGCCTCTTTTCAGTTTACATCAGCAGAAGATAAGATAGATCTTCGCTTCTCTATCAAGTTTTTTGATGCATCTAATATGATTTTCAGGTGGGTACGGTATAACTGGAGCAATAGCCGGTGGAGTAGCCGCAGGTGCTGCGTTGCTTTTCGCTGCTCCTGCAATAGCATTTGCTTGGTGGCGTCGAAGGAAGCCACAAGATATCTTCTTCGACGTACCAGGTGAGTCTATTAGTAACTACAAACTCTTTTGAGTAAAATTTTGAACTTCAAAATTATTATGCAGCCGAGGAGGATCCAGAGGTTCATCTAGGACAGCTCAAGAGGTTTTCTCTGCGTGAGCTCCAAGTTGCAAGCGACGGGTTCAGCAACAAGAACATACTGGGAAGAGGAGGGTTCGGGAAAGTCTACAAGGGCCGTTTAGCAGACGGAACTCTCGTCGCCGTCAAGAGACTGAAGGAAGAGCGAACACCAGGAGGAGAGCTTCAGTTTCAGACAGAAGTAGAGATGATTAGCATGGCGGTTCACAGAAACCTCCTGAGATTGCGTGGTTTCTGCATGACACCAACAGAGAGATTGCTCGTGTATCCTTACATGGCCAACGGAAGCGTTGCTTCATGTCTCAGAGGTAACTAATTAAAAAAAAATGTTTTAAAATGTTTTTTTTCTTTCTCTAATGGATTGGTTTATTACAACGCAGAGAGGCCACCGTCACAGCCTCCACTAGATTGGCCAACGCGTAAGAGGATAGCACTAGGGTCAGCTCGTGGTTTGTGTTACTTACACGACCACTGCGACCCTAAGATCATTCACCGCGATGTGAAAGCTGCGAACATTCTGCTGGATGAGGACTTTGAAGCTGTGGTTGGTGACTTTGGACTAGCCAAGCTGATGGACTACAAAGATACTCACGTGACCACGGCTGTTCGTGGGACTATTGGTCACATTGCTCCGGAGTATCTCTCGACGGGGAAATCATCGGAGAAAACGGATGTGTTCGGGTACGGTATCATGCTTTTGGAGCTCATCACGGGACAGAGAGCTTTTGATCTTGCGAGGCTTGCTAACGACGACGACGTCATGTTGCTTGACTGGGTAAGCATAAAGCTATACTCACTTTGATCACGAGAACCCTCAATGAAACTGCTAAGTAGGCTTGGGCATTTGGTTTTCGGTCCGGGTTAGGTTCGGGTATTTTGGTTTTTGATGTTTCCGTTCTAAAAATTTAGGAACTGTTCGGGTATTTACAAAATTCGGTTTCGGTTTTTGGTTCAGATTAAGTTAGTAAAGTTGGGAATCTTTAATATCCAAAAAAAAATTATAGTCCAGTTTGGTTCCCGTTCTGGTTTAAAAATAGGTTAAAACTTCACATAATTCGGGTTTTTCAGTTTTAATATCGGATAATTTGGATCGTTCGGATAATTTTTAATATTTTGATAATAAAATTTGGATAATTCAATTTATAAATAGTGTTTGTAGGATATTTAGTTATTTAAAAATTAAATAATTAATATTTAGATATATAATTTGTATTTTAAATAGTATTTGTAGGATATTCGGTTTTCGGTTTCTGTTTTAGAGATAGGATCCGCTCGGTTATTTTTGAAATTTGATTTGGTTTCTTGGTCTCGGATAAATGTGCAAGCCTGTTGCTAACTTTGATCCCAAGAACCCTCAATGAAGTTTCTAACTTTGATCTCAAGAGTCCTCAGAGAAGCTTCTAACTTTCTGTGTGTTTTGTGTGTTTAAGGTGAAAGGGTTGCTGAAGGAGAAGAAGCTAGAGATGTTGGTGGATCCTGATCTTCAGACGAACTACGAGCAGAGAGAGTTGGAACAGGTGATCCAAGTGGCGTTGCTTTGCACGCAAGGTTCACCGATGGAAAGACCAAAGATGTCGGAAGTCGTGAGGATGCTGGAAGGAGATGGGCTTGCGGAGAGATGGGACGAGTGGCAGAAAGGGGAAATCTTGAGGGAAGAGATTGATTTGAGTCCTAATCCTCACTCTGATTGGATCGTTGATTCTACTTACAATCTGCATGCTGTTGAGTTATCTGGTCCTAGGTAACATAAAAACATATTTAAAGAGAGAAAAATAATTATTTTTATAAAATTAGGTAAGTTTTCACTTCTTTTTTTTTCTTTCTTTATTTGACAATTAACATTCGAAGATAATGTGATTTTGTTGTGTAAGATTTGTCTCAGATTGTGTATAAAAATGAATAACAAATTGCATACTTGCAACATTATGACGTCATTTTTTACATTTATCTGACGTTGGCTCTTTGATTAACAATCCAATCAAGTTAAACGACGTAGTTTGTGGAAAAACATTTAAAAAGGTTTTTTTTTTGTAAAGTCTGTCTCCGAGCTTAATCGTCGTGACACGTCACACCTCCCTCTCCGCCGCCTCTCTGTTTATTTTCTTCACCCATTTGCTTGCTTCTTCGTCGTGGTGAGGTAAGAGAGGAAGGAGTAGAAGATGAGTAACACAGCGAAGAGTAATAACCCAGCAGTGGAAGAAGAAGAAGAAGACGATGATGAAGGAGACGTTTTCCTCGGTGAATCCGATGTTATCCATGAGTTCGATGTCGACGGAGAAGGTTGATTCTTTCTCTTTTCTTTAAAGTCGTGACCTTTAAGCTGTATGTGACTCTTGTGTCGTGGATTCAGATCTTCCTGAAGCAGATGATGATGATGACAATGAAGAAGAAGAGTTTGGTAGTGATTCTGACTCATCACCACACCTCTTGTATATTCCCTTGTGTTCCTTTGAGCTTACGGTTGTTTTGTTGTTGCAGATGAAAACGATGACTCTGTTCACACATTCACCGGTCACAAAGGTAACGACTTTTTATCATTTTGTTGTTTTCATGAAACTAAGGATGTTATATCTTTACACACAGGTGAGCTTTATGCATTGGCTTGCAGCCCAACGGATCCAACCCTTGTAGCAACTGGAGGTGGAGATGATAAAGGCTTTCTCTTCAAGATTGGTAACGGAGATTGGGCTGCTGAGCTTCCTGGTCACAAGGACTCTGTTTCCTCATTAGCTTTTAGCTACGATGGACAGTTTCTTGCTTCTGGAGGATTGGATGGTGTTGTTCAGATCTTTGATGCATCGTCAGGGACTTTGAAGTGTGTTTTGGACGGTCCTGGTGGTGGAATCGAGGTAATATAAACCATGGTGGTTACTCTCTTCTGATCTCATAATAATAAAACACGTGTGATGTTTTCAGTGGGTGAAGTGGCATCCGAGAGGACACATTGTGTTGGCTGGATCAGAAGATTGTTCTTTATGGATGTGGAATGCTGATAAAGAGGCTTATCTTAATATGTTTGCGGGTCACAATCAAAGTGTTACTTGCGGTGACTTCACCCCTGATGGTATCTAGTTTCTGCCTAATATGTTTTTGGATTCTCTGATTATGTCTACCTGTTTTCATATAGTTAGCTTTGTGTGGATATTGTAGGTAAACTTATATGTACTGGCTCTGATGATGCTAGTTTGATAGTATGGAACCCGAAGACTTGTGAAAGCATTCATGTGGTTAAAGGCAAGTGAAAAGTCACTTCCTCTATTGGTTTTTACATGTTGCTAATGTACACTAAGTTTGGAACCTAACCTTTGATTTCATGTAGGTCATCCGTATCATACGGAAGGGCTGATATGCTTGGATATTAACTCGAGCTCCAGTCTTGTTATCAGTGGCTCAAAAGATGGTTCTGTTCACATTGTGAACATAGTCACCGGAAAGGTTTTGTTTTATTGCCTTCATTTACTTTGCTTTTTTCACAAGATTGGTTTAATGTGGGAAGTTTAACTTGTGCATAATAATCATAAACCAACAGGTGGTGAGCTCTCTGACTTCTCATACAGAGTCAGTTGAATGTGTGAAGTTTTCACCAAGCTCGGCAACCATCCCTATGGCTGCAACAGGTGGGATGGACAAGAAGCTTATAATTTGGGATCTTCAACACTCAACTCCCAGGTTCATCTGCGACCACGCGGTATGAACCTCCTCATTCTTGTAGTTTTCTCTTATGTGATAGAATACAAAATAGAGATTGGAATGACAAACAACAAGCCCCTCTTACTCTATTTTTTTATTACAGGAAGGTGTGACATGTGTGACTTGGGTGGAAACCTCCAAGTACTTGGCCACTGGCTGTGCTGATGGTACGGTGAGTGTTTGGGACAGCTTATTAGGCAACTGCGTCCATACCTTCCATGGTCATCAAGATGCGGTCCAGGCCATCTCAGTCTCCACCAACACCGACTTCATTGTTTCGGTCTCTGTTGATAACACTGCTCGTGTCTACGAGACATCTGAGTTCCTAAACAAAACGGCGTAGGCAAGTGAGAAAACACTTGTTAACAACACACATGTCCAGTTTTATATGGTACTTATTTACCTCTCGTTATGTGTTCGGATAAGGGATGAAAACATTTTACTTCAATTATCTATGCAATGCAATATCAATAGTTATGTTTCTTGTGTAGCTGATAAGCAATATCAGTTAGCTCTTAGCAGTTTAGTTGAGCAGCACACATCACACTATCAAGCTAGCTCACACATCACATTATTAATTTGTGGCTCACACATCACAATTTTTTCTAAAGACAATTTGTTAAGACTTAAGTCACTTAAACCATTCACTTTATTATCTTATTAACTTTTAAACACTAATCAACTTTTAAAAAAGAAAGAGCATTTAAATTAATTCTTTCGCAATAATGAATCGATGATCTGTTGTCAACATATCCGGATCAGGCTCATATGATAAGGACACGTGTTGGTGCTGCTTAGGCGTTACTATGTCTATAGGCTGCTCCGAAATTAATGTCAGGGACGACGCCCAATTCAGTTACGAAGATTTATCCCATAAATGTCCCCAAAAATCAACAATAGAATTACTACTCCCTCTGTTCCTAAATGATCTATGTTTTGGAAAAAATATTTGTTTCAAAAAGATGTATATTCTATGTTTTCTATGAAAAAATTGCAAACTTTAAGAAAATTAATTGGTTTTATTAGATTACTATTGGTTAAAAGTTGTTGAAAATTGAAAATTACAGAAAACAATAAATTTATTATAGTGATTTAATGATTTTTCTTAATATGTGTGAAAACTCTAAAAAGTCTATCTTTTAGGAACGGATGGAGTATAAAATATACTAGTATTATTTAGTAATATAATATTAAAGATATTTTTGTAGAATTTATGTGAGAAATGCTAAAACGGCTATGTTGGAAGTAAATGAGAGTGAACAAAGAGTGAGTACTTCATTAATAGCAAGGTCTCTAGGAGTCACGTTTGATGGCAGGTAGGACTTTGATGATGGTGAGTTTATACATATTAATACAGATAATATGTGTGTGCATGCCAGTGTATTGCCAGAATATGAATTGAGAAATAAAGCAAAACAGTATGAAGATTGAAAATTAATTGATAAGGATCAAAGAATGTGAAAGCCTTTGAAAAGTAAAGGATGAATAAAAAATGAGGATGAATCATGTGAATCTAACACTATTTCATTTAAAATGTTACTGTCACTCTCTTATATATATCTTCGTCGATCTTCAACTCTACACTTCATCGTATCTTCATAACAACATTTTCAAAGGAGTTTTTTATATGAGAACCTGAATCATAACTAAATGAAATCTGCATCTTTGTTCGTGTTCCTTCTTCTTCTTCTCCATCTCTTTATTAGTACTAATAGTTTCCGAGTCGACCTCTTTAATGGTGAGTATTATTTGGAAACTACATGATTCAATCTCAAAGAATCAAAACTATATATTATAGACATCTTATGTTGTATTTGTGTTATATAACCTTGACGAGTGATTGTTTGGTTGTAGATGTGGCAAGCGGGTCAAGCATACCGGACTGCACGAACGCCTGTGGACCATGTAGACCATGCAAGCTCGTTGTGGTTACTTCCACGTGCTCTTCCTCCGAGGCTTGCCCTGTCGTTTACAAGTGCTTGTGCAAAGGCAAATTCTATCACGTGCCTTCCAACGCCTAACCCCTTCCTCACATCACGTGACCAGTTTGTTTTAACATTTTTAAGACAGCTTAAGAGATAGTACTTAGATTGTCTGTTGTTGCTTTCCCAAGTTCTTGTATCAATTTAACGTGTAGTTAAGTTGTAATAAAACGGATAATAAATATTAGATTATTGGTTTATAAAAGAAGTGAGCACAATACAAAACTTGACAAGTGATGAATATAAGATCTCCCTGAGGTTGAACCATTCATGGTGATACTAAACTACGGAGAAGAGAGTCAGATTTAAATTTTTAAAGCTCAGTCTCGGTTTCGTTGAAGTTCCAGTCTCTGACAATGTCTCTTCTTACTGCACGGCTTCGCACTAACCTTGGCGAAGCTCCTTCTGTTATCATCAGATCACCTCCTTGGAAATTTGGTTGTGGGGTTACCTTTGAGGATGATGAAGCAGGGAAAGTGTTGGATCTTGCAGCTTGAATGAGTGATGTCCTTGAGAGGCAGCTGGCAATCACGGAGCAACGTCCTTCATTGTCTGAGCTAGAAACAGAGTAGCTTCTAAACGAGTGGGAGGGGCTCTCTACACTGTGGCACACGAGGCACGCAAAGCTCATTTCTTTTTGTTTGCGTGGGTGGTGTGTAGCTTATGAGCCACAAGATAGAACACGCCTTGCTTTTTAGGACTCCTGCAATATTGACAAAAGCCAAACGATTCAGCAAATTAGATATCTGTGGAAAAAAAAGAACTTCGAAAGTAGCTTTCACAAGAAGAACCAGGAACTAAGCTAGCCGTTCACTAAAGTCAGTAGAGTAAATTCATTTACAAAAGCTCAGCCTAGAAACGAAATCTGATCCGCTTGCAACCAGAACTCTAGGATAAAACAGCAGCATCAACAATAAGTTCATATGTCAATTATCTTCTCGAGGATGATTCTTCACTAACCACTATAATAAATTGATAAACAAGCTCATTACTTTCCACACAACCGAGAGTTCCTCAACACTTGAGAGAGGAGAGGAGACTCCATTTTCAGAAGCAAATGGCTGAGGTAAAGGGAAGGGATCACCAGAACTTTGTTGGCATTAGGTCCAGTGACAGAAGAATTCAATATAAATGCACTAATGATACCTCACAATCACAAACGCCCCATCTCTAGCTTAAACCTAGCTCAAAGGCCTATCCCGAAAAGCACATATACGATTCTCAAAGTCTTGAAATTTGTGAGATAGAAGCAAAAGATCCACACGAAATTCAATTCAAATTGCGTTAAGGAGAGAGTCAGAGAGAGATTTGAGATCTGGAGACGCAAACCTACCCTTTACAGAATCTGGAATTGGAATATGGTATCTGAAGATGAAGAAGCCTCGAGGCGATGATTGCGCAGAAACTCAAAGAGGGGTTTTTAATAGTTAAAGTTTACTGCGCGTGGTGACACGCTCCGCAACAAGCGACATTTTCCCGCGTGACGAGGTTGTTGACTCGACATTTTTAACCCCTTGCCACTTATTTTTTACCAGAGAAGCTCGGTTTAACCTTAACCAATTAATGTCCTTAATTTAAATTAATCTAAACTCGATCCCAAGTCCCAACCAAATCAAACCGGTATTTCAGCAGAAGAGCCTGCGATACGGTTTATAGTCTTTTTAACAATCTTTTTACCACGCATTTTCGCAGAGCAATCGTTACGAAAATTAATCACCATATGCAAATTTTACAGAAATGGAAAAGTTTTAATAAGCTCGTTTTCACTAGATATAAAAAACCGCACTGGTTTCTCCATAACCAGCTTACGTGCGTTAAAGAATTCTCCTGTCTCTTACTTAAGCAGAAGACCACACCCCTGCATTAACGATAGAGAAGTAGTTGTAATCAGATATTTATACAATTAACCACAAAAACTTTGCATGCTTAAATTGCCTACCTTTTATGAACTCGTTCCAGCATTTGTCCCCGCGGTTAGATCTCCTAGTTCATCAACAATGGCGTTGTAGCAAAAGAAGTATTGATCCTTCAAGAGTTAGATTTTAACAAGTTAGAACGACCGTGAACAAAACAACAATGTGGTAACATACTGACAAATTTATAGATTAGATTACCATGGTTTGAACCATGCCATTGCGTTGCCTGCGGAACATTGTCACGGTTTTAGCAAGATCCAACGCAGACATATCCCCAACAAGAATCCTCTGGATCGTGTTGTGTATCGCACAGTATGTTCCGGTTCTTCCTATCCCTGCACTGGAAGACACAAAACCAATTCTCTCAGGAGCTATTGCAAGACACTTGCTTATAGAGACACACATTGATTGACATGCATCGTACCTGCAGTGAACAATGATTGGACCGAGACTAGGTGGTACTTGATACAGTCTTTTCAGAATTCCACGGGCAGCCACGGTATCCTTTGGAACTCCATGATCAGGCCATTCCGCATACTGAATATGCAAAACGGACATGGGCTGTTGATCCTCTGTCTGAAACACATACACCAAACAGTTTTCAATTTAGGTGGTGAAACTTTGTGTATGACCCTTTGAAGAAAACGGCTACAAGATTCTTACCTCCTTGTGATTAACCTCAAGATTCCGCAGCAACAATGCAGTATCAGTAGTCTTTACCCATTTGGTCTTAACGGATATGTTGCCAAATTCTCTGGGTTTATCTTCGGCTGGAAAGTAGTCACCGCATTTCACAGTCTGTAACAATAAGCCAAATAAGCAAATATGAAGATACATAGCAGATAAGTCCATTAATCAACATCATCAGCGAGATAGTTATGTTTCATCCATTCAACACTGCTTATGGACTATTCAAAAATTGTACCAATATCCCCCTCCCCCTTCTACTTGGCTCTAAAATTAAAAGCAGTCATAGATTCCCTTGATGATCATCTGAACAAGTCTGTGAACATCCTTCCTTATTCGTATTTTCCAACGTACTTTCAATTCATTATTTATACGAGGGTTGGAGAGACTCAAACATTAAGGTAGTTTCATATCAATTGGCCTCAAACCAGCTACCAAGGAGAAGAAAAACATCAAACAAATAAGACTAATGACTTCATCAACATCAAACGAATAAGATAGTAATATTAATCTCCTTTTCAAGCAAACCAACACAAGTCATACACACAAAAGCAAGTACCTTGTAGTTATCAACCAAGCGAGTGAGCATCACAATGACAGGACAATGCTGCTGGATCACCATCTCCCAGAAGTCCTCAATCGTGTGTGGCAAAGGACCTTGCGTAGCAATGAACTCAGAAACACTCTCAGAAGCCGAAGACGACGTCGTCTGCAAAAACATAACCCATTGTAAAAAAAAAAACAATCACAAGAGAATATAAACTAATAAAGAACCATCCATCACCTTAATCAAGCTTGCATTCACATATCCATCTGCAGACGATCGAGAATCTTTGCACGGATTCAGAACAACTCTGTTATTGTCAACTACACATCCAAACCAAATCAGATTAGAAACCGTTCACGCTAAACCTAATCCAAAGCAGCAAAGAAGGAAGACTTACATGGAACAACGTCAGTGTATCTGTTCTTCTCGTAATTGACACTGTTGATAGCCACCGTACTGCTTCGTAGCATATCCGATGCTAGCATCCTATTAGCCTACGTTTCAAGAAGAGGTTGTATTATTATAACACTATAATAGAGAAGGTAAGGAGAGTCGAGAGATGGATCTATAAACCTGCAGATTCGCGAACTCTCGAGCGATTGAGTCAGGATCTGAGATCTTCTCGCGGAGAATCTTGAGAGCTTGGTGGCAGTAGCTGAGCTGATCGGGGGAGAGAGAGAGCTTGGGAGGAGGCGAATCAGCGGAGGAGAAATCGAAGACGGTGGCGAGATTCGCGGCGGAAGTAGAGTTTGAGGTAGCCATGATTGATCGGCGGTGGGATTTAGCGCGACGGCAGGAAGAAGTGAGGTTGCCCGTCGTGTGAGGCGGAAGAGAATCGACCCTTTCTTAGGTTTTTTTTTTTTTTGATCGGCTCTGATTATATATTTCTTTTTTTTTTTGCTAAAGTCGGCCTTTTTAATTTGGTGTGCAGACTCTTTGACGGGCCTGTGAAAAAAATATGCAACTGTTTTCCCAAGCATCCAACTAATTATCGTTACTTTATCAAAGTTATTATTAAATAATGACTTGACCCAAAAAAAAAAAGTTAATAATGACTATAATATATGTTCGTTATGTTTTGAATGATATATATTGGCAAGCTTTAAAGCAAAGCAACCTTGCTGTCCAAAAGGAAAACGCCAATGAACTCCTTTTTTTTTGAATGATTTATTGGCAAGCCTTTACAACGTAAAGTTTATTTTTAAATTTCGTTTGCTAAACATATTTGTTGTTTAGACTAAAATTGTGATCAGAGCTGTAATGATATCAACATAGACCAAAGTGATGGTAGCCTATTGACAATTTTTCTGAGTTTGATGTGTACTCATATCAGTTATGGGTTTAATTCTCTCTAGACCAGTCTGCATTTGGGTTTCGACCAAAATAGTTTATATGGTAGATCGTAACACATGATCGGTTTACCTCTTGATAGTAATCGGAAGGTATTCTAAATTCGGACCGGACAGTATGGTAGGTCTGGCCCGAATTTAAGAAAAAAGTTTGAAAACCTGGTGGTAATTGCAACCAAGAATATTATAATCTAATGAGCATCATCAGGAGTCAATGCTGCTGAATTACCATCTCCCAGAAGTCCTCCATCGTGTATGGTAAATGACCTTGTGTCAATGTAACTATGAACAGAGAGACGTCTACAAAACATACCCGTTGCATAAACCTTTTAATATCAATCACCAGAAAGTTTCAGAATTACATAGGAAAATAGAGTGATAAAAGTTGTTCTATTAGAACCGTCACGCTGCCTAACGAATCCACAGAAGGAAAGATAAACTACATGGCAC